>NC_056738.1:415509466-415704466 GCF_019279795.1 Protopterus annectens | reverse complement strand
ATATGTCATTGTGCCCCTTCTACCTGTACATATGATGAGTACTGTACCTTGCACACCCAGCTGGCTGTTATGGATATGGTTATTTCTGATGTAAACTGTGGCACGTCAGTGTATGGTAATGCATAGCCTGGGTCTGGAAATGCATGCATCATTTTTTATTCTGTATTTGTTTTGTCATGGTCCATAGTTGTAGACCAAATGGCTTTTCTGTGTTAGTGTCATGACATGGGGACCCTGCAGCCACATCCTCCAACAACTCAACATCTGGCTTCCCTTCCTCTACTGGTACAGGTATGCTTGTCTCCCCTTGTTATAATAGATTTCATAGCACCATGTTGTGTAGCATGGCATTCACCAGAAATATCTTGCTGCACATCTCAGGAGCATCCTGAAGTACACCATCAAATGGGTTACAGGCATTTGAAGTGAGACTTCAGCACACTGAACACAAGCGTGTGGCAGTGCAGTACTGTATCCCACCTTATTCATTGTCTGAGGTCTTGGAAATGGGTCATCAGCATAGCTCCAAAGTATTCAAGACATCAGTTGCAACACATAACAGCAAACACCGTTACGAGTGATCTGCTACCTGTAGTCATGGGACCTGTCCTTCATGGTTATTTACTGAGTATCTCCAGAAAGAGGCCTTTATTGTTTCTCTCCCTAAATGTAAGTTCTATAGCAACACTGCAGACTATAGACCCTTTTCATTGCTCCCTACACTTTCCAAACTAATTTGAGGGCTTTTAGAAACAAAACTCTAAATACTTCACAAAATATAACACCTACACATGGTTCCAACATGATGTCACATATGGGAGAGTAATACAACCACTCTCCTGACTTTTCTGATTCATTCCTCACCACTATGGACAAAGGCAAGTAGCAGGTGCCATATTTATACATATCACTAAGGCTTTCAATCTCATCAACTGCCTCTATTCCTCTTTTTCTTCCCCCACCACCATAAACTGGTTCTGGAGCTATCTACTTAGCCAATCTATTAAAGTCAAAGTTTTATTTAACTTTACATCTAAAGCGTCTGTCCTCTCTGCTGTTCCTTAGCATCTATAAACATCCTGTCCCTTTGCATGCCTCTCTAACACTGTTCTGTATAATGAGGATCTTGTTTTTTATGTCCTTATTTTCTATTAACTCCACCAAGCAGCCCTGTTCCAAGACTTCCATGCCTTCCTCAACCTATTAAACAGTAAACAGCTTGTTTTTAACCACAACAATATAAACGCCTTGATATTTGGAAATACTACTAGACAACTCTAGTGGCATTCCATCTTCTTTCTGATCACATCCTAAGAAGCCTATTAATCTAGTCTTCAGTATCAGATAACTTCCTTGTTTTCTTACCCCTATGCTAAATTTGAACATCGTCTTCCCTTACTCACATATTCTGTTCGAAATCAGAAGCATCTTCAAATTTTTTCAAATTGGATTTGCAAATTTAGCCTCCTTTCTTATAAATATGAGCACCAATCACCTCATCCTTTCATGCTAAATGACTCCAAAGACTCTTCTGACCTATTTCTCCTTGCTTTCATAGAAAGGATTATAAGATCATGGGAAGTTGCTAGGTTAATGTCCCTAGGGCCCTTTCAAGCCTAGCCATGTTCTACCTTTACTTCCATGATCAGCATGTATTGCACCTGTCCAAGAGGGACACAGGTGCAACCCCAGAGTGAATTTATGGTTATCCATCCAATTGTCCAGATGACATTTGAAGAGGGACAAATGAGGTGCTCTGTCTGAAGTGAAGTGGGAGCCTGTTCCAAAGATGTGGGAGCCTGTTCCAAAGATGTGATAACCTCTGGGAGACAAATCTGTCCCTCCAGCAGGTTCTATTAATGTCACATAGCAGGTTAAAGTCTTTAGAGTAACCCATGTGCCATTTGACTTGTGGATATGCAGCATTTCCAATAAAGCAGGGTCAGAGATTCCCTTACATGCAAGGCAGAGATCACCTCTGAGTAGTCTGTATCTAACAGAATAAAGTGACACTGATTTCAGATGTTCCACATAGGAGAGATGCAGAAGACCTTGAATTTTCCTTGGGAGAAACCTTTGTGGTCTCTCCAATTGCTGCAGATGCTTTGAAAGGTACATACTAAAAGGGACCTTATACTCAATTATTGGCCTGATGAGGGACAAGTACAGGGAGGTTATAACTTCTATTTTTTTTCTGGAGGCAATACCCTTACTTATGAGATGAGCAATGCAGAATGCCTTTCTTACCACTGTGGAGTCATCGTGATCAAAGGTAAGGTTGCTATCAACCTGTGTGCCCAGGTTTCTTGCCACTGAGTGTGTACTTAGGGTGTTGCTATTGATGTGGTAGTTAGCAGGAAGGAACATTGCTCTTACCGAAAGGGATGATAACACATTTTTTTTGCATTGAGTTTAAGGTCATGACTTTGGCACCAATCATTTATTTGTGTAAGAGCCTCTTGTAGGATGTTGACATCATTTGGAAATTCTTTGACTGCTCCCACTTTGCAGTCTTCAGCAAACTTTGTCAGCCACAGACCTTTAGTTTTTGCTTAACAAGGTTCTCAAATTTGCCAGTCCTCATTAATGAAATTTTCAAATTTGCCATTCTTTTCCAAATTATTTGTAAACTTCACACCAGAATTTCCCTATACTGCCTTACCTCACAATCCACTGTGGCCTGTCTTCTCTGCAAACCCCCTGATTCTCTTTCAGCATCTCACTGTACATTCCAAGTATAAACCCTAAGTGCCGGAATATACAGCCACCACACATTAGAAACAGCAAAGCCCCCATTAGTTTCATAATAAACTGAAATGCTGCCTAAATTACAATTCTACCTGCTCTTCCTTGTCTCATCCTGTCCCACCCTAAGCCCTTTCCACCCCCTTTCCACACCTACTAAACATAAGAATTTAAGTCTGTATATTAATACAAACATCATATTTCTTATTATAAAATAATGCAGATCTGTGCTCTAGTATGTCAACTTTGTTATTATTTTACCATTTGAATACAAAAGTCTCAATTTCATAGTGTAAGTGCCCTGCTATGTATATGTGGTTTTTGGACTGTACTGACCAAGTACGTACTACTTCTGCTTATAAAACCGACTGAAATTCTGTAGTAACTCATTTGTGCATTATTTCTGTTGCTTGTTCAACCTTATAGCCCTGGATTGTGACGGTAATGAGTCCTTCATGGATCAGCCCTCTATCCTAGTTAGGAATTAACAAAATGGATTAAGTAGGAAGAGGTATAGTATTTAGTAGTACTAATGAATATGTGAAGTTCACATAGCAGCAAGCAGTTCGGAACCTTCTCCATTCTGCTGTGTGCCCATTTTTTATTATTCCATGTATGTTTAGTCAGAAGTGAGATGCAAACATTATTATATTTTTCACTCTTTTCTTTGTCTTCACATATATTCATTCTTCCATCCTATATTTGCTTTTCTTTTTTTCTTCTCCTTTCTTTTCTCCATTCCTTAACTTATGTAGCACTCTATTAACACTGTCTGTCAACTCTGACTTCCCCTCTCAGCCTAACGTTTCCTTGTCTGTCTCCCTGCCAAGCTTGCTGAGGTCCATTCCTGTGCAAAGCTACACATCAACCTTTTCCAGGGATACACCTCCCTTCCAGTCATCTTTGTAGCACAATGTGATTGTTCAATGCTTTTTAACCCTCTTCCAATGCCCCTTGATTTGTAGCAATGCCCCTTTGTTTGTATCAGACATACCCAATGTCAGGATGATCACTTAGTTGGTGTAGGCCTTCACCTCTTGTATAAACTGCCCCTCCTGAGATACATGCATATTGTTTCTGCTCCTTCACCTTATGCTGTTAGCTTCTGCATACTAAGGTTCACATAACAAGGACCTTTTTCTTCTTTGCTCCTTCCCTCTCTCCTTGACTTACAGCTGGAGCTGGTGTTCTTTTACATGCATCCTTGTTGGGGGAACAAAGGCCCAAAATAGGGAGAAATTATAAATATTATTCTTATAAACTTAGAAAGTTGCTAGAATAAAATGTTTTGTATTAGCATGCATTTTCCAAAGGATAGGAAGTCTGAAACTTAAATGACTGTCATTATCTAGTGAGTTCAATCCTTAATGATTTTAAGAGGAACACACCAAAATATAAGACAAAAATCTGAACAGTTGAGAGGTATGCCTATAACCCACCTCTGTTTATGTATTACCACCATAACAGCTACAAACAAATGCAATCTGAGGGTCATGCTGCTCAATGCTAGAAGTCTAAATCTCAAAATGCACTTGCTCAAAGCACTCCTTAAAATGGACAACATCAACATTTGTGCTGTAACAGAGACCTGGTTCAAGGCAGCAGAAAGCACCCCTACACTACCAGGCTATAACTCTTTCCACACCTTTCGGCCCCAGAACTTGGACCGAAGTTCCAAAGGCAGTGGTGTTTCCATATTTCATAAAGGATGTGCACACCTCCAGACTGGTTGTCCAACATAATGCATCACAGATACTTCAGGTGCAGCTAACACTGGGTAAGACAGTGATTCAGGTCGTAGCCTGCTATAGGTCCCCAACCATGTCACAAGACTCACACTCCACATTCCTAAGCACCCTGGAGAATATTAGGGTCCAACCTAACACTCTCATACTAGGCGACTTCAACTACCCCTCCATTAACTGGGAAAACTACTCATGTACCAATACACTTGCCCAGCATTTCCTGGAGTTCATTAATTCCAGTGCCCTGGACCAGCTCGTTCTTACCCCCACTAGAGGTAACAACATCCTTGACCTTGTCATTACTAACATGGGCAACCATTGCTCTACACCAATAGCTCCTCCCTGGTTAGATCACACCACAAACTAATCACCTTGTAAATCCACATCCCCCCACTCCCACCCCCCCACCCCCCACAAAGGTAACCACCATGAAAAACTGCTCCAAAGCTAACTTTGGGCTCCTAAAAATAGAGGTGGCTAACTTCATGGCACCCATGCAAATAGAGAATAGTTGCATGACTGCCGAATCATACACCAATGCACTGTACGTACAAGTACACAAATGCATGAATCTCGCCATACCCAATAGAATCAAGACACTCTCCTCCAAAAAAAGGAAAGCAATCTGGTGGTCCCCTGCCATAAACAAACTCTACAACAGAAGGAGGAAACTGATGCAGAATAAGTTGAAGTCCCAAGAATGGAAAAATTCCCTTATCAGCCTCAACAAAATGTTGGGATCCCTCATCAAATCCTCAAAAGCTAGCTATGAAAATAGAATTGCAGCAGACAGTAAAGACAACCACAAGCCCTTCTATAGTTATGTAAAGAATCTCCACGGCAATACCCAGATTTGCTCTCAGCTACTGCACAATGGTACCTCCTATACCGAGCCAACAGATATTGCCAATATACTGGCCAACAGATTCAGTGCCAACTTTACCTCCCCCAAAGACTAATCAAAATACCAGTAGATTGCCAGGCACCCAGTATTACTGCTGCACAGGTTAAAGCAGTACTGTTCAAGGCCAAGAATACAGCTTCTATGGGACCAGACAATATCCCTGGCTGTGTTCTACATGAACTGCAGAGTGAACTGGCACCTCACCTGTGTGCCCTGTTCAATCATAGCCTCATCTCAGGCTTTGTCCCTACCGAATGGCTCACTGCTACAGTCATCCCTCTCCACAAAGGAGGAGTGACTACAGACCCTGCAAACTATTGCCCCATTAGCCTGATGAGCCTTATATGCAAAGCTATGGAACACATCATCATAGACCTAATAAACAATGATATAGGGAATCTCCAAACTCTGGATCACACACAGTTTGGTTTTGTGAAGGGTAGATCATGGCTGCTCAACTTGGTCGACTTCTTTGAGTCAGTCACCAGAGCTATGGATGAAGGCAAGGTAGTTCATACAGCCTACCTTGATATGGCCAAGGCCTTTGATACCATTCCCCACTCAGGAATCATAGAAAAACTCACTAAGTTAGGCATCAACCCCTATATCACTAGGTGGTTTGCAAACTGGCTCACTGACAGAACTCACAGTGTGAAAGTAGCTGACTCCAAGTCAGACTGCCGACTAGGCACAAGTGGAGTTCCACAGGGTTCGAACCTGGGTCCTCTCCTGTTTGGTATCTATTTCTCTGAAGTCCTGGCCAACATGAAGAGACTCTGGCTGACAAAGTTTGCAGATGATTGCAAGTTGGGAGCTATTATTAATTCCTCAAGTGATGTTGTCATCCTACAGAATGGCCTCACTGAGACCAACGACTGGTGTCAGAACCATGGCTTTAAGCTCAATGCCAAAAAAACGTGTTGTTATCCCCTTTGGGAACAACCCAGTTCCCATGAATTACCACATCGATGGTAGTCCACTGAACACAGAAGGCGTTATAAGAGATCTGGGAACACAGGCTGACAGCAACCTCTCTTTTAACCACCACATTGTCACTGTGGTCAGAGAGTCATTCTATGTGTCACATCTCATTACTAAGGGTTTTGCATCCAGGAAGAAAGAGGTCATTGTCTCCCTCTACTCT
Organism: Protopterus annectens; assembly: GCF_019279795.1. Taxonomy (NCBI): domain Eukaryota; kingdom Metazoa; phylum Chordata; order Ceratodontiformes; family Protopteridae; genus Protopterus; species Protopterus annectens. The sequence continues at coordinate 415,697,928 of NC_056738.1, read as the reverse complement.
TCCCTCATTAGGCCAGTCACAGAGTACAATGCCCCATTTGGCATGTACCTCACTAGACACCTGCAACAACTGGAGAGGCCGCAAAAGTACCTCACAAAGAGGATCCTAGGCCTTAAACACTTGTCCTATATGGACAGACTCAAAAAACCCTAACTATTCTCTGTCTCATATCTCCTACTTAGAGGCGATCTCTGCTTGACTTACAAAGCCATGTCTGACCCAGCTCTGTTAGAAGTGCTACATGTAAAGAAATCCCAATCCCTCTGCACCACATGCTCCTGAGACCTCAACCTCATTACTACAATCAACATAACGTACTGAAGGGACAGGATCATAACCTAGAGACTGCCCATGCTATGGAACAGACTTCCCACACATGTCAAGCAGAGCACCTCGCTGACCCTCTTCAAGAGAAATCTTGATGAGTGGATGGGAAAAAGAAAATTTACCCCAGGGATAACTCCAGTGGCTCTACTCGGCAGAGGCACTGGGAACTAAGGTTGGGTGGCACGATGCCAGGGTAATCCTATGGCTAGGTTTGTAAAAGCCCCAGGGCCATTAGCCTAGTACACACCTATGAACCTATAAGACTGCATAACTGGAGCCCCCTCTTCTAGCATTTTTTTCTTAATTACAGCCTCTCATAATATTTCCTCTTTTTTAAGAGAAATGTCCTTCCTTCCTTCGTTTACTTATAGTGCAACCGTTCTTGTAGTTGTACTAGCACTATATTTTCATTCCTCAGTATCCTGATTTCCCTATATTCTCCTCCTTTTTTCCCTTGCCCATATCCATATTACCTTTTATGAATATTGCTTGCACTGAGGCTGTTTCACTTCCTAGGCTCCAAACAATGTAACAACACACTCCAGCTCTCCGTCTGTCCCCCAAGCTACTGTATCCATACCTTCTAGCTGCAGCATGTAGGCTTGCTCTAGCTTCCTAACTCATGTATGGCTGTCCTCAGTGCACTCAGTTTATATCAACAATTTTTGTAATAAATTCTTCCATCAGGGTTTTGTCCATGATCTTGCCTGGGTCAAATTATGGCTCTTTCAAACTTAGAGGTATGGTATATAAAGTTTAAAATGGCACATACAGGCTGTCGTTAACTTTTATAATATCAGGGAAGTGAGATGCAGTATTCCTTTTCCCTACTGCACTTTGCTCTAAATTCTGTATCATAAACATAAATTACAATTTACCCAGAAGTAATGATATCACTGATCTAAAAATTGACAGATTAGAAAAAAGATTTATATAACATGTAAAATGTTAAACTGTCTGTAGATTTCTATCTTCAAACGTTTGCGAGTAAAAATCATATTTTATTAAGTTAAACTATGTGCATATATTTTGGTTGCTGAGAGTTCTATACCTCTCAACGTGATTAAACTACAACAATGTCAAACATTTTTTGGCAAAATAACAACTACATGCGCCTGCACTTAACTGGACCGAAGTAATAATTCCATGAATTCATGTGATGTGTAGCCTCAGTTTAGTTCAAAATAAATCTGCAGCTGTGGAATATGGATCATAATGAAACAGCACACTAAAGGTGTCAGGAAAGCAGCAAACAGTAACAAAATTACTTAAACATGGATTCTGAGTACCTACTTTTACTGGAGTAGCAATCTAAACACCATTATTCAATCTGGATTGTTAAAAGGATGCAAGGAGCTAACGGCTTCTATACCTTGGCTGCATTATAGCAACGGCTTCTGTGTTACAGGAAAGTTATAAATATTTAGATATCTGAAATTTTTAGATTGGACAAAGATATTTTATGACTGTTGTGATTTTCAATATGGGATTTGGAGACCTCTTAAAAGTTGTTGGGAGCTTTGGACGTTTTCAGTTTACCCTTATCTCTGTACTGTCAATTCCTTCAATGTTTCTAGCATGCCAACACTTATTGCAAAACTTTTCTGCTGCTACACCAAATCACCACTGCAAGATTCAGCTCCATGAAAATGATAGCCTCCACTTCGAAAATCTGAGCACACAGGACTTACTGAGAGTGTCTCTTCCACTGGATATGAAGAATAAACCAGAAAGTTGTTTTAAGTACACCGAGACAGCATGGCATCTCCTTGGTCTAAATGACACACGTGTAAATGGTACCAAGATAGAAAGGGAACCTTGCACGGATGGATGGCTATATGACACAAGCATAGGTCAATCAACCATAGTTACAGAGGTATGAAAAATGAATATTCAATAAGTTTCTCCCAGAGTTTTATATAAAATAGAATAACTGTTGCTTTTTCATACATACCTGTGTCAAATTGCCACCACTTATTTATCTGTACTTATTATGCCTTAATATTAGCAATATTGTTATATAAATAAATTAATTAGACAATAAAAAATCCTGTATTTATGTAAGGTCTCTTCACTAATCTGTCATTCTATACTTACTTAAGATTTCTTGCTAAATCAAAAGTGTACTTTCAATGGCCTGGCTGTGGTGAAGAGGAAGGAGTCCTGACTGGGACCCAGGCAACTGTTCAGTTAGTGACCCTGGCTCTGGAGGAGCCAGGTGGGGGGGTGGACATGGCCGGTTCATCTCTCTGGGAGGGGAGGGATGAGTGCATTCATGGGGGCATACAAGATGGTATGATTTCCAGAAGTTTGGAAGTTAGAAGGGAAGATAGTGATAAAGATATGGAATGTTTTATTTAATTTATTTAACAATATTTAAAAGGAAAAACAGCATCAGCATCTTGAAAGAAAGCTATGGTGGTCAGACCTGGATCATAGTCAAATGGGGACCTAGGCAGGGGAAAGGACCAGAACCCCCCCCCCCCCGCACAGCCATTCTGGTGTCCCATTACTTGTTTTTTTCCCCCCAGCTACCATAAACAGTGCTAAAAACTGTCAGCGTGCATATTATTTTCTTCTTTGCTTTTTAAATGAAGGCAAACATATGAACTTAATTTAAAACTTTTCATTTAAATACCCTTTGTTGACCACATCAGTCCCACTAGGCTAGCAGTGTCTTTTCAGGGGAGACTGTTGGTGGTATTTGGCATTGGGGAACTTCCTCCTTACTCTTTTTGATAGCTCTGGTGGAGGTAAAAGATTTCATAGCACCTACCATTAAAAGACAGATGATACCTCAGTTTAACATCTTATCTAAAAGACGACACACTCAGGAGTGCAATACCCCCCCAAAGTGCACTGCTGTATCAGAAATCCATCTAAATAATGTTGGAGTAGAACCCACACTCGTCCACACCAAAGGGAATTATGCTACCTGTTGTGCTAATAACACTGCTTCAAAATTCTATAGCACAAATACTGACAGAAATTTGCAAAACAAAACAGTTGCACATTGAAAACAGACTTAGCATGAGCAGCGGTACTACAAGTTATATTTATTCATAGATTATCTTATGTTTGTGCTTCTCTTCCCTTGAAGCTTACATTCCTTAAAAATGCACCCAAACTCACCTTCCTGGAAAATGCACCCTTGTAGTTTTTCTTTAAGCAGTAAAACAAAATGTATGCACCAATAAAGGACATAATTACACATCACAGAACATTACAATCAAATCTGCTGATTTATCTGGTAATTAGTGTAGAAGATTAAGGCTCTTGTTTTCAGTACTCAAGGAACAGGGTTTCAAGCTTGGGCAAGCTAATTAACTATCTTCCCATCCCTAACTAAGGCAGTACACACACACACACACACACACACACACACACACACACACACACACACACACACACACACACACACACACACACACACCTCTCTGTGGATGTGGAAACGAATGCCAGGTCCACAGTCCAAGAGACTACACTGCTCCTTCAAAAAGGGAAAGCAGCATTTCTGTAATAGCTGAAAAGTGAAGTTCAGCACTCTGCAACATAGTTCCCCAGTCAGTCAAATACATTGAAAAGCAGCAAGTTCAAGCAAGCAGTCACAAAATAATGTAAGAAGTTCCAACATGAGTTTAAATCTCATGCATGGTTGTGCATGTGTGTATCTGACACACATGCACAGGGAGTGTGCCCTTAAAGAAAAAAATGTAAAGATGCCAGATGCAACACCTAGTGGGCCCACCCCAAGCCAGTGGGCCCTAGGCAACTGCCTAGATCACCTCTGGTGGTATGGCTTCATATTGACCAGTTTCAATTTTAAGTGATGATTGTAAAGTGTTTATTTCTATACTAGTTAAGAGAATGGTAAAGGTGTTGCCAAACTTAATAGCTATTGTTCAGTGTGGTTTTATGGAGGGGAGTCAAACATTTGACAACATCAATAAAATATAGTGTAAAGAAATACCACTACTGTTGGTGAGTCTTGATACAAAAGTCCTTCAATAGAGTCAGTTGGGATTTTATGAAAAGGGCAATGGTAGCATTTACACTCCTTAACAGAAAAATATGGTTCATTAGGAGGGTATATGAAAGGTCAGAGGTAAGAATTGAATGGGAGGATTCCACTACTACAAGATGTGTTTGAACAGAGGAACCATGTAGGGTATTGTTTTTGCCCAGTGTTATTTGTTTTATAATTAGGACCACTGATAAAGAAAATAAGGGATTGAGAAATTCAAGGATATAACTGATATGGTAATCAAGAAAAGTTAGATTTATTCATAAATGATCTTATGTTTGTGCTTCATAAATCTAGAAGAGGTCATTTCAGTGCTGCGGAACATTTTAGACAGTTTCAAGTCTTTTTTGGGATATAAAATAAATGAAAATAAAACAAAGGCTTTGGTATAACTACATACCCACACATGAATCAGCAATACCTCATATCTATGTGGACATGATAAGATGAAGTTTTTAGATGTTTGGATTAAAATAATATATTCTATCATGGCAACTAAGGATATGTGGGAAGAAACTAAACAAAAGATAATGTAAAAACTGAGACATTGGAAGTTCTGAATTATGGATACAGATAATAATATACCAACAGTGAAAATGTTTATAGTCTCTTTAGTTTTATATACAGGTCAGGTATATTTTTATCAACCAAAAGAGAAGTTGTGGACCATTTTATATAAAGGTCGGGGATATTTTTATTGTGGACCATTTTATATAAAGGTCGGGGATATTTTTATCAACCAAAAGAGAAGTTGTGGACCATTTTATATAAAGGTCAGGGATATTTTTATCAACCAAAAGAGAAGCTGTGGACCATAATTAATAAAGAGTTGAAGGAATGTATTTGAGATGGGAACAGGGCAAGAGTTCAGTGGGATAAGTTGTTTCTCCCAATAAAACAAGGTGGTTTAGGATTGCCTGATTTGAAGGCATACTGTAAGCTACACAGTTTATTTCATATTCATAATACAAGCAGAAGGTTACAAATCAAATTGGAAAGGAGTGATGATGAAACAGGGGAGCAGGATTCATGAAATAAGGAGATAGTATGGTTTTGGATGCAGACCCTTAGGAAGTATAACAAACAAATACAGAATATTACATTTATAAAGTAGCAGAAAGTATTCTAAAAACTAAGCCAACACAGGAATGGAGAACAAAGATTTTACCGAAAGGGATGACTGCAAGTAGAGCCTAGAAAATAAGCAAGGGATGCTTGGAATTTATTGGAGACAATTAGCAGAGAAATCAAGGTATTAGGAGCAAATAACTATGGATGGAAAGATAAAAGAGTGAGATGAAGGCAAACAGAAATGTAGACTGCAGGTTAGATGCTGACTTCCCAACAAGGGTTTTATAGAGTGCAAAGTTAAAAGGATAAGGTAGCGCTACGTGAAAGACCAGTTGTATGGCAGCTATAAAAAACTAGGGGAGATTAGGAAACGTTGGGTAGAGAGAATGGAAAGGCAATATATACAGAGGAGCAGTGGAAGGACATCTGAACTGCTCTCGAGTATTAAAGTCCAGAAGGTTTAGGATTTTTGCTTGGAACTGTTTGCACAGATATTTTTATACCCAAAACACATGTATGAGAATTTGCTTCTCAAGTAGATAGCGATTGCAAGATGTATGATGGGAAAGAGAGTTAATCTGGAAGACTTTTTTGGGAATCAAGCAAGTTGGCAGATTTTAAAATTCCCTCCATAGTACTTTGCCAAACATGTTAGGGGATCAAATGATTGTAACTAAGGAAATTATTCTTTTGAGTTGATATACAAGATCTGAAATTCCAAGACATAGTAAGACATTATTAGGTTTAATGCTATTGGGTGTCAAATAACACCTTTTAGAAAATGGAAATCAAAATCTAAACCAACTGTTAATGAAACATTAAATATTGTAAATGAAAGAAAATAATTGGAGATGGGATCTTTAGAAAAGGGAAGGAGTAAATCACACAGAAGTAAATGTCATTTATAAGAGCAATGGACTCAGAATAATGTTCTAGGGGAGAAGGCAATTTAGATAATGTAGGGAAAGAATATTGTTAAAAATGAAATCATAATAAAGAAAATATATGAAGTTAATGAAAAATGTTTACAATACTTTTTCTTTTCTATAACTGTGTGCACTCCATGTCATTGTTTAATGTATTAAGTTAATAAAGGTGTTTAAAAAAACAAGAATAGACAATCAAATATAAAAATAGAATCTATAAACAAACTGTATATAGGCAGAATACTGAGTTGCAGAAGATAAAACACTATTGCAACAGAATATATGTTATACACTGGTAGAGTATGCTGAAGACATTATTAGCACACAATGAAATAAATATGTAACTAAGTATGTGTTACACAATAACTGTGCAGATTTCAATTTATATGCAGATATCAAACTGAAATCTAGAAACATGCATTCATTTAAAACCCAGCTTCAACTTCTAAAAACATCAGGGCCCAGTAGGTACTCATTTTAGCCAGGATAGTCATAATTGCAGAAGTTATCAGCTTTACCACAATAAGTTCTCTGCTCTCACAATAATCCCAAGTATTAATTTGAACCTCTCTCATCCTTCAACTGCTACCTCACCTTACTAAAGACATAGTTCTGACCCTGCTTTATTACTCCCATATATCACACTCTTTCATCCATCTGCTTCCTATATCCACATTCATTCATTATCTTTTACATAATATATTCAGTCTTCCTCACCTTTTGTCCACCTTCATTTTCCATACATCCTTACATTCTGTATCTTTCATGCTATATTTCCTTATCTCCTCCCAACCCTGATCCATTTCTTTTACCATATTTTCTTCCTTCTTATGCATCTCACCTACTGCTTTTCTCCGATGCCTTGCTGTTCTACCTAAAACATATGCAGTTTTTTTCCCTAGATGTTAACACTGCCTTCATTACATATTTCCATCCATTTCTAGCTATCTCCTCTGTTTAAACAGGAGATGATACCACTTTGTTTCTTGATATGAATTTTGTATAAATATAATCAAGTTAGTGTTATCTAACATTTAATGTGTATTCAACTTTGTTATTTACTCAAACTTGTGATGTCTATAATATGTATGCCCAAAACCTACTTGGAGTCTTTCTCTGCAGGCCTCTGCTGTAAAGGGGTTTCTGCCCTGTGGCTCTTTCCCAGTAAACTAATAATTATAAAAATAATAATAACAATGAAATTCACTAACTATATACTGGCTTGTGACATTTGCTTACTCAACCATTATCATGAAAACATGCTGTGCATATGGCTTCTTTGTAAAAGTATTCCTGGTACAATCTGAACACGGAGATCCAGAAACCATTTGAATAAATGATTCTCTTTTGTTCAATGCACACATGAATGCTCATTTTAAGGATAAGAACGTTATAATTATATCCCTTGAGTGAGCACAGTTTTTACTTATTGCATATTGCAGCATAAGTCATAAGCCCAACATGTACACATGTACACAAAAGGAACTAGCAAGCATTTCCTCTAAGTCTGAACTGCCAGTATTCTAGGAATGAAAAACTGTGACCAAAATGTCTAGCACGTCTAATGGGTCTTCCAGTGAAGCAAATCAGCTTCCAGTTTTCTTGATTTTTCTCTGTCCCTCATCTTTTTAACATGTTTTGTGATCTTCAGGATTAGCAATAATAGTGGATGAAGCAAACAGGATATTTAATGTTTGCATAACAAAAAAGAGTTTCAGGCAATTAAAAGTGCTTTAATAATCTTAATGATTAGCTTCAATTCACACTCAGACCATCTGAGAAAGGTTAGCAGTTAACTGTCTCACAATAAGCCAGGCCAAAATATCAGTTATATCTCATTATTTTTCATACCTTCTTTATCAGAGTTATATGTTGCCTCTTCTGTACTCATTTTCTCATGTTAGTACTTTTCTAAATTATTTATTTATATTTTTTATATATATTTAATTTCTTTGGCATACATTCCTCCCATGAAATATGTTCTATTTTCCTGTGTGTGTGTGTGTGTGTGTGTGTGTGTGTGTGTGTATATATATATATATATATATATATATATATATATATATATATATATATATATATATATATACACAATACATTGAAACAGATTTTTTGTAGCATGTCTATCTTTGCGGCATATGTTTTAACTTGATCCCTACTTAATACTTCTAAACATTTAATATGATTTAAGAAATGTCCATTTGGTTTGTCAACTATAGGGAAAGAAAAGAAACTAATAGAGTAAAATTCAACTCTTTGAACTGGTGACATTTCGGGATTTTTACAGGTGCCCACTGGAAAAGTCATAAAGAAAGCAATGCTTTATGGTCTGTTTTCCAGATGTAAGACTCAGCTGTAGGTGGAAAAGTCTCTGATAGCCGCTTCTGGTTCAGAACAAGTACATAAGCACTTTGATAATAGTGCTTATGGATGACAAAAATCTCTGTCCTCAATCTATATTACATCATCATCATTATCATCAACCCCCTTTTTCCCCATTTTGTACATGGGGTCAGCGTGCCGTATCAACTGTTACCATTTCTTTCTATTCAGTGCCATTGTCCTGCCTTCTTTGACAATTATGCCTGACTGTCACAGGTCTCTCACACAATCCATCCCCCTCTTTACTGGATGCCCTTGTTTCTTCTTGCCTTCTTCCTATCTGTCCCAAATCTTCATTATCAAATCATCTTCTGTTTTTCTGTTCGTGTGCCCAAACCACTGTAACCTATTCTGTCTGAACTTTTCTCTAACTGGTGCTACTTTGGCTTCTGCTCTTATGTCCTCATTTCTTCACCTGCCCCACAGTGTACATCCTACCACCCTTCTCAGGCACTTCATCTCCATCACCTCTAGCTTCCTCAACTGCTCTGCCTTTACTGCAGTACTGATCACACCACGGGTTTTCACACCTTAATTTTAGCTTCTTTGGCATTCTTCTGTCATACACTACCTCTGATACTCTGTGCCAGTGGGCTGCAGACACTTTGATTCTAGCTTTGACCTACTCATTCAGACTTCCCCTCTTCTCAAACACCCCTCCCAGAAACTTGAACTGGTTAACTTATTCCACTATTTTCCCTTCTGTCTAAATTCTCACCTCTTCTGAACTCTACCATTTGCTGCCATTACAACTATCTTCTCTGTACTCAGTTTCATCCCATGTGCCTTCAGTTTTACTTCCATTCTCTATCCTTTGCAGAAGTTCTTTCTCAGAGTCTGCCTGTAATGCCACTTTGTCTGCATACAGCAACTTTGTTGTTCTGTCCCATCCAGTCTATTTACTAATGTAGTCCGTCATCAGTATGAACAAAAGTGGGCTCAGAACTGAACCCTGATGGACACTCACTCCCTCTGGGAACCCCTCTGTAAGAATGAACACTATTCGTACTTGAGTCATTGCGTCTTTGTACATAACTTGCACTAATTTTATCAGTGTTTCTGGGACTTTGAACCACTGTAGACCTGCCCAAATCAGCTTTCTTAGGAACTTGTCAAATGCTTTCTCAACTATCTGTCCCACTGCAAACATCGGGTCAGTTGTGCTGCATCCTGATCTGAATCCAAACTGCCCATCTCCCACCTTACTTTCTTCTGCTCTGTATATTTGCTTTTCAATCACCCTCTCCAGAACCTTAATGAAATGTGACAGGAGTTTGATACCTCTGTACTGCCCACAGTTATGAATATCCCTTTTTTTCTTGAAAACTGGCACTAATATACTTATTCTCCAGTCATCTAAGATACGCCTTCCCTGTCTCACCCAGCATCTTTATTATATCTGCTGTGACCTCATCTGAGCCTGCTGCTTTCCCTGACTTCATTTTCCTTAGTGCTGTTCTTACTTCTTCTGTGGTGAGCTCCTCCTCTTCTCTTGTTGTAGACTGTGTCTGGAACAGTTCAGCTTCTGTGGGGTTTTCTTCATTCAGAACATAGCAGAAGTAATCCTTCCATCTGCCCTTGATGTGCTGTGGACTAGTGAGTAGGTTGTTGCTGGCATCCCTTATGAAAGGTTTCTGACTATCTTCTTTATCTTTCTGTCTTTGCCTAGCAACTTGATAAGTTTTTTTGTGCCATCTACTGAGTCACTTTCCAGATGCTGGTAGAGTCCCTTTGATGCCTTGTTCATTGCTGTTCCAACTCCTTCCTCTGCTTCTTTGTAACCCAACCAGTATTCCTTCCTAACCTGGCCCATCTTTTCTATATTCCACTTTTTTCTGCATGCTTTCTTTCTTGATGACTTCCTGGACTTCTGCATTCCACTACCAGCTTTCCTTATGTAATTTATTTCCATACCTGTCTTGGCCACATATCTGTTCTGTATTCCTCATACATGCTGTTTTGAGGCACTGCCATTCTTCTTCATCTCCAGCTATTTCTGCTTCTTCTTGGAAGTTCTAGAGCCATGTCTAATTCCTTGAACTGCTGTGCTTTCTCTCCAATCAACTTCCTGATATTCAACCTGCTCTCTGTTGACCTTAGAGTTTTCTCTGACCACTGACTGCAGCTGATTGTAACAACCAGTAGTTTATGCTGTGGGCTGACTGTTTCTCTGGGGATGATGTTGCAATTGCTGATTATACCCCAGTGCCCTTTCAGGCAGAAAGTCTTCCTGAGTTGCATGTTGGCCACTTGTGTGTGATATTGTGACTCTCTCTCTCTCTTTCTGACCCATGTGTTGGCTACTATCAAGCCTTTTGCCACACAGAAGTCTAGAATGGCCTCTCCTTCTTTATTCCTGTTGCATCACTCATGTAGACCCAAACAGTCCTCATATCCTGTTCTGTTTGTTCTGATATGTGCATTCAGGTCACCATTATCAACACCAATTCCTGTTGTCCTGCTTTATCTAATAGGGCCTCCAACTGCTGTCTGAATGCACTCTTTTACTCAGTATCACAACCCTGCTGTGAGACATAGGGCAGCCTATCATTAGGTTGGAGTCGGATTGCCATGAGTCTGGAGAAAGATCACAGATTGCGCTCTGACTGATGACATCTTTCACTGCCTTCTGAAGCTTCTCCCTCACCACAGTTTCCACACTGTTTCTAGCCTGTCCTCCTCCTGAGTAGTAGACTCTGGATCCCAATCCAAGGGTTTTTGCTGCACTGCCCTTCCATCTTATTTCCTGGATAATAGGATGTCCAGCATCCTTCTTATTTATTTTTTGACATTTATTTGACATTTGTTGACCAGGAATGTCTGACTGAGCTTGCACCCTTTTTCAGCAGAGGCCTGGGGAGACAAGCTCCACAAAGTATTACATACACCATAAAAATCTTGACAAACAATACAGTATGCATGAGTTAATATAAACATGCATTATAATGCTTGGATTCACAATTGTAACATGAGAGTTTAAAGGTGTTAGTTACAAAAAAGGCAATAAAACCAAATAAAGTCTTTCATATATCTCCAAAACATAAGGACTTCACCATATAATGGGGAAGTAATGACAATTAACTCAAAGTTTAAGAAAAGAGTATAAAGATACTGTATATCAAATCTTAGTTCTTACAGGCAAAAGCACATACATCAGTAATCAGAAGCAGAGGGGAAGTTGATAGAGAGAGCAGGTGATAGAAAAAGTATGTCTATGGATAAAAGAGGGAAAATTAGAGATTTAAAAAAGAGAGGAGAGTAGTAGTAGTTAGAATCCAGTGAAATCTGAGAAAGGGGAGTAAGCTAAGTGGGAAAAGAAGGGAGAGAGGTAAATATGAGTAGTGGAGAAATTGACTGAAAAAGATATTGGGAGTTAGAGTTCTGTGGAGAGAATTGCATACAAATTGAGAAGGGGATTTATGCAAAGAGGGTCAGGTGATTAAGTACACTGTGGTTGTGTACAGGAGCAAGTCCAGATATTTGTAAAGTGGACTTTTAAGGTGATTTAAATGGCAGGTGCTGTGTAATAGATCTGATTATTAAACGTAGTTTATTCCAGTGGATAGAGGTAAGATAGTTGTAGAGGGTTTCACCAATTGATCTTTCAGGTTTATAGATGTCAAGGAGGTTTTAGTTGGTGCTTCTAAGTTTTCTGGTTGGGATGTAGTAATTTAAGATGTTGGAAATGTTAGGGCACAAGGAGGGTTTGTAGAGGATGGAGTGGTTAATATTAAGTTGATAGAAAAGAAGTTGATTGGGGAACTCAAGCCAGTTTAGTGTTTTCAAAGCCAAACAGTGATGGGATTTAGGATGAGCATTGGCGGCAAATCTAGCTATTTTGTGATATGTATTTTCCATCTTATTCAGTAGTGTTGCCTGTAGGTTAGTCAGGATTTGGGAGCCATAGAAGAGACAAGGTAGAAGATAAGCAAGAGAGAGTAACCATCTTGCCTCTGGTGTGAGATATCTTTTGTTACGGTATAGTAAGCCAAGCTTTTGGTTAGTTGTTGTTTGTTTTTTGTTTTTTCCCAGTAAGGGGTTGCCATGGCGGAACTCCAGTCTGCTAATGATTGGCAGTAGATTTTTACAAAACGCTGAGGTGCCAGCTCGATGCCCAACCTTCAACGACGGCATGCCCATTTACATACGTATGTCTTTCGAACACTACCCAACCGTGGGGAGGACATGCAGACTCCACACAGAAGGCACTCCCAAGCCACGAGAGAATCGAACGGGAGAACCTCTTGCTGTGAGGTAACAATACTACTGCCATACCACCGTGGCATATACAGTAATTTATATGAAGGTCGAACTTTAGTTTATCATCAGTTATGACCCCTAGTAGTTTGGTATGGAATTCAACATTGATGGTGGTGTTGTCTAACAAGGTGATAATGTAGGCTGAGGTGCTATGAGAGTGAGATTTAGGCAGAAGTAGAAGTAGTTTATTTTTCTTAGCATTGAGTATTAGCTGGTTATTGGTTAGCCAGGTCTCAATATTTGTGAAAGTTTGCTGGGTTTTGGAAAGCAGGTCTGAGAAATAATCAGAGGAGGTGATGACTGTAGAATCATCCACGTATTGGATGAGAGTTGAGTTGGGGCAGGATTTATAAAGATCGTTAGTAAAAATGTTGAATAGAAGAGGTCCTAAGATGGAGCTTTGGGGCACACCTGTGGTGACTGACAGAGGATGGGACAGTGTAGAAAGCCATCTAACAGATTATTGCCTATTGGACAGGTAGCTTCTGAACCAAGAGGTAGTGGATGGGGACAGGTTAAGTTCTGTTAGTTTAGAAATGAGCAAAGGATAAGACACAGTATCAAATGCCTTGGATAAGTCCAGGAATAGGCAAGAGACTAATTTGTTGTTGTCTCTGGATTGTGCAACTAAATTGGTAAAAGCAATGAGAGCAGTGGAAGTACTATGGTTCGGTCGAAAACCATGCTGAGTAGGTGTTAAAAGGTTTTCCAGTATTAGGTGGTATAATTGTGCATGGGCACATTTTTCCATGATTTTTGAGAGTGGAGAGAGAATAGTTATACGCCTAAAATTGGAAATTTCTGTAGATTTTCCTCCTTTATGGATGGGGATAATATAGAATTTTTTTTTCCAGACAGACGGAACAGTAAATTCAGACAGTGAGCGATTTATCAGAATAGATATGGGGTACGCAATGGAACAGGCAGCTATTTTTAGGAAGTATGGTGGCAAGCTGTCAGCAGATGGAGAGCATGGCTTTAGGTTCTGAAGAAGTTTTTTGATATAGGCAGTTGATACAGGTTGAAGAGAATTTTTTTTGGGGGGGGACTAGGGTGTTTTTCAGAGTGAGGGCTAGACAAATCAGAAGCAAGGGTGGAGTTAGGAAGAGATCTGGAGCTAGAAGGCAGTAATTTACTGATGGTGTTGATGAAAAAGGAATTGAAATGTTATACAAATTAATTAGACGATAAAGAATCCTGTATTTATGTAAGGTCTCTTCACTAATCTGTCATTCTATACTTACTTAAGATTTCTTGCTAAATCAAAAGTGTACTTTCAATGGCCTGGCTGTGGTGCAGAGGAAGGAGTCCTGACTGGGACCCAGGCAACTGTTCAGTTAGTGACCCTGGCTTTGGAGGAGCCAGGTGGGGAGTGGACATGGCCGATTCATCTCTCTGTGAGGGGAGGGATGAGTGCATTCACGGGGTCATACAAGATGGTATGATTTCCCTGTTGGATACTAGGGAACCACCACTTGTGTTTCACAGGGAGGAGCAGGGCTGCATGAAATGCCTCTGTAAAAGTGAGGAGGGCACCCTTCTCTGCAGCCCATTGTATATCCTCTCCTTCGCAATTAGCTGGGTGCATGCTGCTAGGGTTGGTGAACCAGAAAAAAAAATACACTCTAACCACCCCTAATTGCTGTCTGAATGATGACCATTCCAGCTTAACCCTTGGCTAGTGATGGGAAATGAATGGTCTGACTGACTGGGAGAGGACTAATGACCAACAGACAGCAGGTGCAAAAAGTGCAGGACTTCTAAAAATTTCCGCCCCTCATGCATTACACTATAACAATACACCAGGTTTGAATGTGACTTATTCATATCTGGGTTACATTGGTCAAAAGGGTGAAGACTAAGAGACCAAACTTTAAGCCAACCATGACCAGATCACAGCATAGCCATCATACTTTTTACTGTTCTACTTATATTGTTAATTTATGTATCTCTGTATTAAAATAGTTTTCTGTTTCATTGTTATGTAAGTTTGACTGTGTATTTTTACTGGTAAATAATAATGAAGCAGTCAGGTTTCTTTGTGTGGATGTTGTGGTTATAGCAGAAGAATAAGATTTTTATCTCTGATTCAGATTTTCTTGTAAAAAGTGTTATTGTTACAGTAGTAGAATCAGAACTGTGTGTCTGTTTCAGGTTTCCTCAGCTCTCTATGCATTTTTCAGGTTTTCTTGTCTAGGTGTTTTGGTTATGGCAGTAGGTTCAGATTGTTATCTCTGATTCAGGTTTCATTGCCTGGGTGTTGTGGTTATAGCAGTAGGTTTGGATTTGTTATCTCTGATTCAGGTTTCCCATTGAAGGTATTGTGAGTATACAGATTATTTCAGATGTATACATTTAGCTCAGGATCCTTGGTTAGGTGTTCTGATCACAGCAGTGGGTTTGAATTTGTTTATATTTTTAGGTGTCTTGGGTAGGCGTTCTGGTTATTGTAGCAAATTTGGATTTGTATGTAGGCTTCATGTATCCTTTAGCGGGTGTTGTGGTTATAGTAATAGATACGGATTTGTACCTCTGATGATGAGGATGGTAGGAGGAAGGATAAGTAGCACCAAGAGTCTGATTTAAATTACTGGATCCAATTAGTTGCATTTCACAGGAGATTCATCTCCCTGCAGCAAGCACTGATGTATTTATTTACTTATTTAATTGGCAGGACACTGATCAGTATTAACAAATTCCAGGCTCAGCCCAGGTGAACTGCAAAACATTTCACAAACACAAAAGGCAGAAATGTAACCGGTAACAGAATAGTACAGATTAGTTAAATAGAAAACTGTGAATGTACATTCTAGTAAATGAGCAGAATGCAATGTGCAATACATACATTAGTTTCTATAGTGGGTAAATCTTCAGCTAAAGGCTAGTTCTATGAAGCTATCATGTTTTGCTCATCACAAAGTACTTTTCCTTCTCTTTAGTCCAAAACCAAGAGTGTTATGTACAAAGCAGACACAGTTTAAATACTCTCAATGATATCTGTTTCAATCAGTTTCCTTACAAACCATTTTTATTTATTTATTTATTTATTTATTTATTTATCTCACATCATTTCCTTCTGACATTTGCCTTATTATCTGGAGCAGGTTCATCTCAAACTTTTCAGGCTTAAAGGAAATATTCATCCTCTCCTACATTTTAACTCAACCCTTAAGTTACTTTTCTCCCTACACTATAGTTCCGGTATTGTTAAGGTACCAGAAACCTGATGAGCTTGTTAAATTTGTGACAGGACTCTAAAGCAAAATTCCCACTTTGTCATTAATGTTTAAAAAGACAAGGAAGGGACTAAAGATGTACATGTTAGTAATAAAACAAAGGTTTTGTTTGTAGTAAAATGTGTATAATAAAATACTGAATTCATCTACACGATACATTGTAAAGTAGTTCTGTATAATATGTAGAGGTATTTTAAGTATGAGATAGAGGGAGTCTAATCAGTGACTGCTATACACACCAGTGATATTATAGTAAGAAAGTACATTTTCTTAACTCTAACAGTGTAACAACTTTGAAATGCAAAGAAAACAAAAAATAAAAAACACCACCAACACTGTATTAATCCAGAGTGTTTTTAACTTTATTACTAAGCACATTGGCTATCCAATTAATTATTGATTGAATTATTGGTTTGGTGGGCATGCTGCATTTTCTTGTAGTATAAATGTAGTTTATTTATTATGTCTAAGTTGCTCTGATGATGCCCTGAGGTTTCAGGGTGAAAGCGCTTAGTCGTTTATTAAATGGTTCCTTCACTTTCATGTGTGGATTAATTCAGCGTTGGTGGTGTTTTTTATTTTTTGTTTTCTTTACATTTCAAGTTTGTGCTCTCTTGAGCAAGTTGATTTTACAGTGTAACAACTTTCCTTGTTTTTTATATAGTTGGAAGTATAAATTAATGTTCTTAATTTATGCTTCAGACAAGGGAAATTTCTTCTCAAAGAAAGCAAGATATAAAAATGAAAAGCATAAAAAATGTAGTTTTCTAGTATTTAAACAAAAGTTGTTTCTTTCATATGTAAAGCTATTAGCTTTTCCATTAATGAGTACCACCAGCTAGAGCTGATGAGTCTACAGTTTCAGGGAATTAATAATTAAATGACTGAAGAATGTACCTCAAGTCATTTGTATGAGAATCATCATGATTAGTATTTAAAGTGGAATTGCCAAGCAGGTCACTGAAAATAAATGGAGGTTTGATACTGAGAGAAGCGAATGGCTTTGCAGGTAGTTGCATCACTGGCAGAATTAGTGCTTACATATTAAATATAATAGTGCATGAGTTAGTTTATTCATTTAAGGGTAGGCAGGGCACTTTTTCTTGAGGATAAAAATCAATTAACGGAGTAAATCCAAGCTGTTGTTTTCACAACTGTGAGTGAAATAGAGCTAGGACAATGACAGGTGGTATAAGTGCAATGAAAAATGTAAGCTTTTCAATATGATTATACCTAACTTTAGAATATGTAAAGCCTATGTGTATATCTGTCTTTTTGTGGCAAAATGCCCCTATATGGTGGGGGTAACTTCCCTGTTTGGAAAGTGCATATTGTTTTATGTGTTTGTTCTAAGTTAAAGAGAGATGGGAGTTTCAAAATTTATTTAGTTTCTTCTTCTTTCTTGAATGTTTTTTTATTCTTTCTTTTTTTTAGTTTATTTTATTTTTTATTGAAGTGAAATGTTTGGAAAAATACAAGAGTCCAAACAAAGATGAGTAACACAACTGCATCCAAGATCAGCCTGCCAGGTATTAATGTGTGCATGTAATTTACAGTGTGGTAATAGATTCAAAAGAATTGTCATGCAGCACACATGATAGTAATAGTTCCTTACCAAAAATTACTGTTTTATCAACGTATTTCTCATGTAGTGTCAATGGTATTGCAGTTATGGACAAAAAGTATTAAAACGTGTAGGGTGCAAATAGTAATATTACAATACACACATCTGGTTAGAAATGCGCATGTGAATTTAACAAAGAAAGGGCTTCCGAATGCTTATTCAGCAGAGTATCAGGGATGAGGGAAATGGAAGTAATAATACCGATTGTCAGAGAGGCTAGACATAACGGTAAATATATAGTAATAAGGAGTTATTATGAGGGAAAGACGATTACACTGGCATTTATTTATATCACACCTGAAACTACTGTTATGGAGCTTAAGAACATTTTGGGAGAAATAACTAGCTTTCAGCATGGAATATTATTTATGAGTAGGGACTGGAACCTGATTTACAGTAGTAAGATTGCATCAGGGGATTCTAGAAGGCAAAATATAACAAAACAGGGTAGGTTTCTGAAAAAAACATATGAGAATATTTGGAATGGAAAATATGAATTAATTAGCAGGAGCTCCTGTAACATTTTCACGTTATTCCCCGAGGTACAATAACTGGGCTAGACTAGATACAAATTAAATTTCATGGAAATATGGGTATTTAATTGAAAGCTTTAAAACATCCAAATAACTATTTCAGCACATGCACCAATAAAGCCTAAAATAAAGGTGCAGGGCAATGAAGTAAAACGAGACACCGGTGCTTTCCTACTTATTTGTTAAAAGAGAGGAATTTAAGGAATGAGTATTGGAGATAATATGAGAGTTATTAGCTGTCAAAAGAGATAGCTAGGGAATGGGATAAAAGGAAAATGAAGTTTAAATGTATGGCAGAAATAAGAGACAGAGATATGGGAAAGAAGTAATACGAATTATTTAGAGGGTTGCCATTTTACAATACAAGAAGAAGAACATAAGCAGAACTTATTCTTGTCATTACCTCCTTAATCTGGCAACAGCCTTTGCTTTTGTTGGCTGCCTAGGTCAGCGTGTTAAGAGGTTTTGTGCTAAAGGGAAAATAAAGGAGTATTTAGATAATATGTATGAGTTGCAAATACATTTGATAAAAACTCCAAAGTCAATGACAAGAAACCTAAGAGTAACAGAAAAGTATTATAGATATTTTGAAAGTTCTGTATAAATTAGTACAAACCAGAGAAATGGAGAAACCAATTAAAGGTACTAATGGAAATATGGATGAAAAGGTTAGGGGAAACGATTAGGGGACAACAAGCCTCAAAAATTAATAGCTATGAGAGGAATGGATGAGATAAAAATGGTGATTTATAATCAATCAACAGGAAAATCTTCAAAAACAGATGATATTCTTCCAGAAGTTTGGAAGTTAGAAGGGAAGATAGTGATAAAGATATGGAATGTTTTATTTAATTTATTTAACAATATTTAAAAGGAAAAACAGCATCAGCATCTAGTCAAATGGGGACCTAGGCAGGGGAATGTACCAGAACCCCCCTCCCCCGCAGCCATTCTGGTGTCCCATTACTTGTCTTTTCCCCCCAGCTACCATAAACAGTGCTAAAAACTGTCAGCGTGCATATTATTTTCTTCTTTGCTTTTTAAATGAAGGCAAACATATGAACTTAATTTAAAACTTTTCATTTAAATACCCTTTGTTGACCACATCAGTCCCACTAGGCTAGCAATGTCTTTTCAGGGGAGACTGTTGGTGGTATTTCTACTATTGGGGGGAATTTGGACAGGGCATTACTCCTTTTGATAGCTCTGGTGGATGTAAAAGATTTCATAGCACCTACCATTAAAAGACAGATGATACCTCAGTTTAACATCTTATCTAAAGGACGACACACTCAGGAGTGCAATACCCCCCCAAAGTGCACTGCTGTATCAGAAATCCATCTAAATAATGTTGGAGTAGAACCCACACTCGTCCACACCAAAGGGAATTATGCTACCTGCTGTGCTAATAACACTGCTTCAAAATTCTATAGCACAAATACTGACAGAAATTTGCTAAACAAAACAGTTGCACATTGAAAACAGACTTAGCATGAGCAGCGGTACTACAAGTTATATTTATTCATAGATTATCTTATGTTAGTGCTTCTCTTTCCTTGAAGCTTACATTCCTTGAAAACGCACCCAAACTCGCCTTCCTGGAAAATGCACCCTTGTAGTTTTTCTTTAAGCAGTAAAACAAAATGTATGCACCAATAAAGGACATAATTACACATCACAGAACATTACAATCAAATCTGCTGATTTATCTGGTAATTAGTGTAGAAGATTAAGGCTCTTGTTTTCAGTACTCAAGGAACAGGGTTTCAAGCTTGAGCAAGATAATTAACTATCTTCCCATCCCTAACTAAGGCAGTATATATACACACACACACACACACACACACACACACACACACACACACACACACACACACACACACACACACACACACACACACACACCTCCCTGTGGATGTGGAAATGAATGCCAGGTCCACAGTCCAAGAGACTACACTACTCCTTCTAAAAGGGAAAGCAGCATTTCTGTAATAGCTGAAAAGTGAAGTTCAGCACTCTGCAACATAGTTCCCCAGTCAGTCAAATACATTGAAAAGCAGCAAGTTCAAGCAAGCAGTCACAAAATAATGTGAGAAGTTCCAACATGAGTTTAAATCTCATGCATTGTTGTGCATGTGTGTATCTGACACACATGCACAGGGAGTGTGCCCTTAAAGAAAAAAATGTAAAGATTCCAGATACAACCCCCAGTGGGCCCACCCAAGCCAGTGGGCCCTAGGCAACTGCCTAGGTCACCTCATGCTGGCTCCAGCTCTGGTGGTGACAGCTTCATATTGACCAGTTTCAATTTTAAATGATGATTGTAAAGTATTTATTTCTATACTAGTTAAGAGAATGGCAAAGGTGTTGCCAAAATTAATAGCTATTGTTCAGTGTGGTTTTATGGAGGGGAGTCAAACATTTGACAACATTAATAGAATATAGTGTAAAGAAATACCACTACTGTTGGTGGGTCTTGATACAAAAGTCCTTCAATAGAGTCAGTTGGGATTTTATGAAAAGGGCAATGGTAGCACTCCCTAATAGAATAATATGGTTCATTAGGAGGAAAGTTCCTGTGTTGCCCATTTCCTTTCTTGGATAAAAGGAGGCTTCTTTGTTCACCAGTGGGAGTGGGGAGCTTAGAGCAGCCTATCTATCCCTGGAGGAGTGTTCCTAGTACAAGAATCTGGTAGTCTAGTGGCCGGTTTGGGCTAATTTCTAGCTCTTTCAAGTCCCCCTGTATAAAACCCACTTTGGCGCGGTTTTTGCGCTTGTTACTACTCAGCCAAGCTCCTCTTGGTCCTGCAGAGTGGTGCTAGCAGCAGAGAGGCAAAAAGAGCAAATGCTTACCTGATAAAAGTGTTTTATTTCCTGCTACTACCTGTGTGACTGTCTGATCTAGCTGAAAAGCAAGTATTTCTGCTCATTTACCTGTTTTGAACTGTTTAAAGCTGTTTTTCCACCTGCACTTATAAAGATTGTCCTGTTTGTTGCATTCACCTGTTGAGGCAACACACTCAAGTGTGCTAGCCTGTGTTACATATTTATTGCATTTTTCTGCTGTTTGCTTACAAAAAAAAAAATTATCCTTGTTTCCCACCTTTCCTGACCTAGAGTAGTCCAAATACAGGCTTTGCTGTATTCTGGACTTTTGGAAAGTTCCTGTGTTGCCCATTTACTTTCTTGGATAAAAGGAGGCTTCTTTGTTCACCAGTGGGAGTGGGGAGCTTAGAGCAGCCTATCTATCCCTGGTGGAGTGTTCCCAGCACAAGAATCTGGTAGTCTATTGGCCGTTTTGG
The DNA here is from genome assembly GCF_019279795.1 of Protopterus annectens. Classification (NCBI taxonomy): domain Eukaryota; kingdom Metazoa; phylum Chordata; order Ceratodontiformes; family Protopteridae; genus Protopterus; species Protopterus annectens. Next base: position 415,676,243 of record NC_056738.1, on the reverse strand, counting down.
GCCAATTTCTAGCTCTTTTAAGTCCCCCTGTATAAAACCCGCTTTAGCACGGCTTTGCGCAATTTAGCATCAGGCAGCACCACTTAATTGGGTTTAAACCATTCTCGGTTCCACAAAGTCTGCTCTTCACTTTTTCCCTTAGAACTGCTCTAGCTCTCAAAATAAACACCCTATTCCTAATCTAAAGCCTTGCACTTGCTCACTAAAGCAATTATATAAGTCAGCAGTAAAAAATTGAAAGCACACATCCTCACAAACTCCCCTTGAGTACCTTGATCCTCATTGGCCCTTTTTCAATTATAAATCAGTTCCATATACTATTTTAGCATGTCCAAAGGTCAGTTGTCAATCTCCTCTCCAGTCCAGCTGGTGAATCTGGGAATTTTGAGGCAATGTTACAACTGCCTCTTGTACACAGACAACCCTCTCCTCCTTCCAACAAGTTCCAACATATGTGAGAGATGCAAGCATATAGCCAAACTGGAGGCTAAGCTCTCTCAACTCAGTACTGGCGTAACCAGACAGGAGGAGAAGGTAACCACACACACTACAATTTTAGTCTCACATAGACCTACCACAACAGCAAACCAAACACATAAACACACAAAAACATACTCGGAGGCTCTAAATAAAAATCTGCCTAAGCAGCAGAGACGTCCAAAGCAGACATCCAAGCATCCGCTACCTCAAAACAAAACATGTGCAACACATACTTCACAAAGCCAGTGTGCCGAACAGTCACAGCCCTTAAGGCTAAACAACACACCTGATACACTTGTAATAGGTGATTCTATCATCAGGCACACTGACGTCCTGCTCACCAGGCTGAACAAGGAGAAGGTCACGGTGAGCTGCCTGTCGGGCGCTAGGATCCGACACATAACACAAGCACTCAGGTCACTCCAAGGTAAGTACAAATATGACTCGGTCATTGTCCATGCTGGTGTGAATGACCTGAGACATACCCCCCTGGACTACATGAAAAGAGACATAGAGGAGCTCTCTGAGCATGTAGCCCAGGCCGGTATGACCCTGACCTTGAGTAGCATCTTACCCTCACAAACAATGATGCCACAATATGAAGACAAGATGATCAATTTCAACAATTGGCTTAAGTATTGGTGTCATTCAAAGGGGATCCAATGCCTGTCAGCCTGGGATGACATGCTCGACAAGCCATGTTGCTTCACTAGGGACGGCTTGCACCTGTAATCCCGGGGCTTTTGGATATTGGCAAAGGCTCTTGCCACTCCCATAGTGCCTTTTTTAGGCAAAACTCAAAGACAAACCCATTTCCATAGGTATCACAAGGGAAAAGAAACTAAGGGTAATGCTACTCAATGCCAGAAGTCTAAACCTCAAGATGCACGCACTCAAAACTCTCCTCAGCATGGAGAACATTGATATCTGTGCAGTAACAGAAACCTGGTTCAAGGCTCCCGGGAGCACCCCAGCACTACGAGGTTATACCTCATACCATACATTTCGGCCCCAAAACTCAGACTGAACCACAAAAGGAGGAGGAGTATCAATATTCGTCAAAGATACCCACAGCTCCAGGTTGGTGGCACAGCACGAAGCATTGGAAACTATCCATGTGCAACAAACTGCCTTCCAGTTTATAGCCTGCTACAGACCACCCTCCCAAACCCAGGAACCCCACTCGACCTTCCTGAGAACACTGGAAAATATGAAGGTCTCCCCAAACACCATTATATTCGGTGACTTCAACTACCCAAACATAGACTGGGAGCATTACTCTAGCTCCAACACCCTAGCCCAAAGGTTCCTAGAACTTATAAACTCAAATGTTATGGAACAACTTGTCACCACTACCACAAGAGGGGAAAACATACTGGACCTGATCATCACCAACATGGAGACTCTATGCTCCAGACCAGATGTGTATCCCTCACTGGTAAGATCAGACCATAAATTAATCTCACTGGATATCCACATCCCGACCCCACCCCCTGCCCAGAAAACCACAGTGAAAAACTTCTCTAAAGCAAACTTCACACTCCTCAAAACCAAGGTGGAATCCTTCAAAGCCCCCGGGCCTGTAGAAAATATGACCCAGACTGCAGAATCCTTTATAAACGCATTCTATGAACACCTTCAGGAATGCATGGATTATGCAATCCCAAATAAAACCAAGAGCCAATCCCCCAAAGGCTGGCATCCTGTCTGGTGGACTCCAGCCATAAACAAACTATACAATATAAGGAAAAAGCTACTGCATGATAGAGCAAAATCCCTAAAAGGGAAGGCATCTCTGATCAGTATTAGCAAAAAACTACGGGCACTCATAAAATCATCTAAGGCCAGCTTCGAGAGAAAAATTGCACAAGACACTAAAAATAATCACAAGGCTTTCTTTAGTTATGTTAGGAACCTGGGTGGAAGCTCCCAGATATGCTCAAAGTTAGTCCAAAATAACAAAAAAAACACTGAACCCACAGACATTGCCAACATCCTGGCTGACAGGTTCAGCGCAAACTTCTCCTCCCCCTCCCTCCCAAAAGAGCAATTATCTATCCCAGCAGAGTGCTGCCCCCCTGACATCTCAGATGCTCAGGTGAGAGCCGCCCTCTCCAAAGCAAAAAAACTCAGCATCAATGGGACCAGATGGTGTCCCAGGCTGCGTCCTACATGAACTCCAAGAAGAGCTGAACCCCAACATAAAGCTACTGTTCAATCTCAGCCTTACTACAGGATATGTACCCAAAGAATGGCGTACAGCAACAGTGGTCCCTCTCCACAAAGGTGGTGCCTCAACGGATCCTGGAAACTATTGCCCCATATGCCTGACTAGCTTGATCTGTAAAGCTATGGAGAGGATCATCATGGAACTCATAAATAAAGATATTGGGGACCGACAGACACTGGATCCTACCCAGTTCGGCTTTGTTAATGGCCGATTCTTCCTCTTAAACCTGGTCGATTTCTTTGAAACAGTCACCAAGGCCATTGACGAGGGGAAGGTGGTCCACACAGCCTACCTGGACCTCGCAAAAGCCTTTGATACAATACCCCACTCAGGCATCATAAATAAGCTATCCAGCTTAAATATAAACCCCTATGTCACTAGATGTTTTGCAAACTGGCTCAAGGACAGAACCCACATGGTCAGAATTGCTGGAGCCATGTCAGACTCCAAACCAGTTACAAGTGGCATCCCACAAGGCTCAGTCCTGGGACCTCTCTTGTTCGGCATATATTTCTCAGAAGTACAGGCCAACACAGGAGGACTGTGGCTGACCAAGTTCACAGATGACTGCAAACTGGGTGCCATAATCGACTCTCCAGCTGACACAAGCATCCTCCAAAAGGGTCTCATAGAAACAGATAACTGGTGCCAAAGCCATGGCCTCAAGCTAAATGCCAAAAAGTGTATAGTCATCCCCTATGGCAAAAACAAAGTGCCCACAAATTACACCACATAGGTGGTAATCCATTAAGTATGGAAGAAGTAATTAGGGACCTGGGGACCCAAGTTCATAGCAATCTCTCATTTGACAACCTCGTGGCCAAAGTGGTTAGAAAAACCTTCCATATAGCCCACCTAATCATGAAGGGATTCCCATCTAGATCAAGGGAGGTCATTGTGCCTCTTTACTCATCCCTCATCAAGCCAATAATTGAATACAATGCCCCTTTTGGGATGTACCTTACCTGACACCTGCAGCAACTGGAAAGACCCCAAAAGTACCTCACCAAGAGGATCAAAGGGCTCAAACAGATGCCATATGCTGAGCGGTTAAAGAAACTCCAGCTCTACTCGGTTGCATACCGCCTGCTTAGAGGTGATCTGTGCCTGACATATAAAGCCATGTCTAACCAGGAATTAATGGACATGCTGCACCTCAGAAAATCCAAATCCCATCGAGCTACGTGCTCGAGAGACTTGAACCTCAGCACTGAAATAAATAGGACATGCTGGAGGGACAGATTCATAACCCAGAGGCTCCCTTCACTCTGGAATAGAATCCCAGTCCAAGTTAGGCAGAGTCCTTCACTGACTCTCTTCAAACGAAATCTTGACGAGTGGATGGGAGATCATAGGTTTACCCCGGATATCACTTCTGTGTCACTGCTAAACATAGGAACAGTAAACTAACGATGAAAAAGGGCATAGCAAAACATTTAAAATGGGTGGTGAAAGCCAAACACACTCTGGCTAGGCTTACAAATGCCCTAGGGCAGATAGCCTAGTATGAACCTATGAACCTATATATGAAGGGTCAGAGGTAAGGATTAAATGGGAGGATTCCACTACTATAAGATGTGTTTGAACAGAGGAACCATGTAGGGTATTCTTTTTGCCCAGTGTTATTTGCTTTATACTTAGAACCACTGATAAAGAAAATAAGGGATTGAGAAATTCAAGGATATAACTGATATGGTAATCAAGAAAAGATAGATTTATTCATAAATGATCTTATGTCTGTGCTTCATAAATCTAGAAGAGGACATGTCAGTGCTGAGGAACATTTGAGACCATTTCAAGTCTTTTTTGGGATATAAAATAAATGAAAATAAAACAAAGGCTTTGGTATATAACTACATACCCACACATGAATTTGTTCAGCAATACCTCATATCTATGTGGACATGATAAGATGACGTTTTTAGATGTATGGATTAAAATAATATATTATATTATGGCAGCTAAGGATATGTGGGAAGAAACTAAACAAAAGATAATGTAAAAACTGAGACATTGGAAGTTCTGAATTATGGATACAGATAATAATATATAAACAGTGAAAATGTTTATAGTCTCTTTAGTTTTATATACAGGTCAGGTATCTTTTTGTCAACCAAAAGAGAAGGTGTGGACCATTTTATATAAAGGTCAGGGATATTTTTATCAACCAAAGAGAAGCTGTGGACCATAATTAATAAAGAGTTGAAGGAATGTATTTGAGATGGGAACAGGGCAAGAGTTCAGTGGGATAAGTTGTTTCTCCCAATAAAACAAGGTGGTTTAGGATTGCCTGATTTGAAGGCATACTGTAAGCTACACAGTTTATCTCATATTCATAATACAAGCAGAAGGTTACAAATCAAATTGGAAAGGCATGATGATGAAACAGGGGAGCAGGATTCATGAAATAAGGAGATAGTATGGTTTTGGATGCAGACCCTTAGGAAGTATAACAAACACATACAGAATATTACATTTATAAAGTAGCAGAAAGTATTCTAAAAACTAAGCCAACACAGGAATGGAGAACAAAGATTTTACCGAAAGGGATGACTGCAAGTAGAGCCTAGAAAATAAGCAAGGGATGCGTGGAATTTATTGGAGACAATTAGCAGAGAAACCAAGGTATTAGGAGCAAATAACTATGGATGGAAAGATAAAAGCGTGAGATGAAGGCAAACAGAAATGTAGACTGCAGGTTAGATGCTGACTTCCCAACAAGGGTTTTATAGAGTGCAAAGTTAAAAGGACAAGTTAGCGCTACGTGAAAGACCAGTTGTATGGCAGCTATAAAAAAACTAGGGGAGATTAGGAAACGTTGGGTAGAGAGAATAGAAAGGCAATATATACAGAGGAGCAGTGGAAGGACATCTGAACTGCTCTCGAGAATTAAAGTCCAGAAGGTTTAGGATTTTTGCTTGGAACTGTTTGCACAGATATTTTTATACCCAAAACACATGTAAAAGAATTTGCTTCTCGAGTAGATAGCGATTGCAAGATGTATGATGGGAAAGAGAGTTAATTTGGGAATCAAGCAAGTTGGCAGATTTTAAAATTCCCTCCATAGTACTTTGCCAAATATGTTAGGGGATCAAATGATTGTAACTAAGGAAATTATTCTTTTGAGTTGATATACAAGATCTGAAATACCAAGACATAGTAAGACATTATTAGGTTTAATGCTATCGGCTGTCAAAAAAACACCTTTTAGAAAATGGAAATCAAAATCTAAACCAGCTGTTAATGAAACATTAAATATTGTAAATGAAATAAAATAATTGTTGATGGGATCTTTAGAAAAGGGAAGGAGTAAATCACATAGAAGTAAATGTCATTTATAAGAGCAATGGACTCAGAATAATGTTCTAGGGGAGAAGGCAATTTAGGTAATGTAGGGAAAGAATATTGTTAAAAATGAAATCATAATAAAGATAATATATGAAGTTAATGAAAAATGTTTACAATACTTTTTCTTTTCTATTACTGTGTGCACCCATGTCATTGTTTAATGTATTAAGTTAATAAAGGTGTTTAAAAAAAACAAGAATAGACAATCAAAAGTAAAAATAGAATCTATAAACAAACGGTATACAGGCAGAATACTGAGTTGCAGAAGATAAAACACTATTGCAACAGAATATATGTTATACACTGGTAGAGTATGCTGAAGACAGTATTAGCACACAATGAAATAAATATGTAACTAAGTATGTGTTACACAATAACTGTGCAAATTTCAATTTATATGCAGATATCAAACTGAAATCTACAAACATGCATTAATTTAAAACCCAGCTTCAACTTCTAAAAACATCAGAGCCCAGTAGGTACTCATTTTAGCCAGGATAGTCATAATTGCAGAAGTTATCAGCTTTACCACAATAAGTTCTCTGCTCTCACAATAATCCCAAGTATTAATTTGAACCTCTCTCATCCTTCAACTGCTACCTCACCTTACTAAAGACATAGTTCTGACCCTGCTTTATTACTCCCATATCTCACACTCTTTCATCCATCTGCTTCCTATATCCACATTCATTCATTATCTTTTACGTAATATATTCAGGCTTCCTCACCTTTTGTCCACCTTAATTTTGCATACATCCTTACATTCTGTATCTTTCATGCTATATTTCCTTATCTCCTCCCAACACTGATCCATTTCTTTTACCATATTTTCTTCCTTCTTATGCATCTCACCTACTGCCTTTCTCCGATGCCTTGCTGTTCTATCTAAAACACATGCAGTTTTTTGCCTAGATGTTAACACTGCCTTCATTACATATTTCCACCCATTTCTAGCTATCTCCTCAGTTTAAACAGGAGATGATACCACTTTGTTTCTTGATATGAATTTTGTATAAATATAATCAAGTTAGTGTTATCTAACATTTAATGTGTATTCAACTTTGTTATTTACTCAAACTTGTGATGTCTATAATATGTATGCCCAAAACCTACTTGGAGTTTTTTTCTGCAGGCCTCTGCTGTAAAGGGGTTTCTGCCCTGTGGGACTTTCCCAGTAAACTAATAATAATAAAAATAATAATAACAATAATGAAATGCACTAACTATATACTGGCTTGTGACATTTGCTTACTCAACCATTATCATGAAAACATGCTGTGCATATGGCTTCTTTGTAAAAGTATTCCTGGTACAATCTGAACACAGAGATCCAGAAACCATTTGAATAAATGATTCTCTTTGGTTCAATGCACACATGAATGCTCATTTTAAGGATAAGAACGTTATAATTATAGCCCTTGAGTGAGCACAGTTTTTACTTACTGCATATTGCAGCATAAGTCAGAAGCCCAGCATGTACACATATACACAAAAGGAACAAGCAAGCATTTCCTCTAAGTCTGAACTGCCAGTATTCTAGGAATGTAAAACTGTGACCAAAATGTCTAGCACGTCTAATGGGTCTTCCAGTGAAGCAAATCAGCTTCCAGTTTTCTTGATTTTTCTCTGTCCCTCATCTTTTTAACATGTTTTGTGATCTTCAGGATTAGCAATAATAGTGGATGAAGCAAACAGGATATTTAATGTCTGCATAACAAAAAAAGAGTTTCAGGCAATTAAAAGTGCATTAATAATCTTAATGATTAGCTTCAATTCACACTCAGACCATCTGAGAAAGGTTAGCAGTTGACAGTCTCACAATAAGCCAGGCCAAAATATCAGTTATACCTCATTATTTTTCATACCTTCTTTATCAGAGTTATATGTTGCCTCTTCTGTACTCATTTTCTCATGTTAGTACTTTTCTAAATTATTTATTTATATTTTTATGTATATTTAATTTCTTTGGCATACATTCCTCCATGAAATATGTTCTATTTTCCTGTGTGTGTGTGTGTGTGTGTGTGTGTGTGTGTGTGTGTGTGTGTGTGTGTGTGTGTATATATATATATATATATATATATATATATATATATATATATATATATATATATATATATATATATATACACACAATACATTGAAACAGATTTTTTGTAGCATGTCTATCTTTGCGGCATATGCTTCAACTTCATCCCTACTTAATACTTCTAAACATTTAATATGATTTAAGAAATGTCCATTTGGTTTGTCAACTATAAGGCAAAGAAAAGAAACAGAGTAAAATTCAACTCTTTGAACTGGTGACATTTCAGGATTTTTACAGGTGCCCACTGGAAAAGTCATAAAGAAAGCAATGCTTTATGGTCTGTTTTCCAGATGTAAGACTCAGCTGTAGGTGGAAAAGTCTCTGATAGCCGCTTCTGGTTCAGAACAAGTACATAAGCACTTTGACCATAGTGCTTAGGGATGACAGAAATCTCTGTCCTCAATCTATATTACATCATTATCATTATCATCAACCCCCTTTTCCCCCATTTTGTACATGGGGTCAGTGTGCCGTATCAACTGTTGCCATTTCTTTCTATTCAGTGCCATTGTCCTGCCTTCTTTGACAATTATGCCTGACTGTCCCAGGTCTCTCACACAATAAATCCCCCTCTTTACTGGATGCCCTTGTTTCTTCTTGCCTTCTTCCTATCTGTCCCATATCTTCATTATCAAATCATCTTCTGTTTTCCTGTTCGTGTTCGTGTGCCCAAACCACTGTAACCTATTCTATCTGAACTTTTTTCTAACTGGTGCTACTTTGGCTTCTGTTCTTATGTCCTCATTTCTTCACCTGCCCCACAGTGTACATCCTACCACCCTTCTCAGGCACTTCATCTCCATCACCTCTAGCTTCCTCAACTGCTCTGCCTTTACAGCAGTACTGATCACACCACGGGTTTTCACACCTTAATTTTAGCTTCTTTGGCATTCTTCTGTCATACACTACCCCTGATACTCTGTGCCAGTGGGCTGCAGACACTTTGATTCTAGCTTTGACCTACTCATTCAGACTTCCCCTCTTCTCAAACACCCCTCCCAGATACTTGAACCGGTTAACTTATTCCACTATTTTCCCTTCTGTCTAAATTCTCACCTCTTCTGAACTCTACCATTTGCTGCCATTACAACTATCTTCTCTGTACTCAGTTTCATCCCATGTGCCTTCAGTTTTACTTCCATTCTCTATCCTTTGCGGAAGTTCTTTCTCAGAGTCTGCCTGTAATGCCACTTTGTCTGCATACAGCAACTTTGTTGTTCTGTCCCTTCCAGTCTATTTACTAATGTAGTCCGTCATCAGTATGAACAGCAGTGGGCTCAGATCTGAACCCTGATGGACACTCACTCCCTCTGGGAACTCCTCTGTAAGAATGAACACTATTCGTACTTGAGTCATTGCATCTTTGTACGTAACTTGCACTAATTTTATCAGTGTTTCTGGGACTTTGAACCACTCCAGACCTACCCAAATCAGCTTTCTTAGGAACTTGTCAAATGCTTTCTCCATGTTTAGGAATGCCCAGTTGGACTCTTTCCTCATCTACAGCTTCTTCTCCACTATCTGTCCCACTGCAAACATTGGGTCAGTTGTGCTGCATCCTGATCTGAATCCAAATTGTTCATCTCCCATCTTACTTTCTTCTGCTCTGTATATTTGTTTTTTAGTCACCCTCTCCAGAACTTTAATGAAATGTGACAGGAGTTTGATACCTCTGTACTGCCCACAGTTATGAATATCCCTTTTTTTCTTGAAAACTGGCACTAATATACTTATTCTCCAGTCATCTGAGATACGCCTTCCCTGTCTCACCCAGCATCTTTATTATATCTTCTGTGAACTCATCTGAGCCTGCTGCTTTTCCTGACTTCATTTCCCTTAGTGCTGTTCTTACTTCTTCTATGGTGAACTCCTCCTCTTCTCTTATTGTAGACTGTGTCTGGAACAGTTCAGCTTCTGTGGGGTTTTCTTCATTCAGAACATAGCAGAAGTAATCTTTCCATCTGCCCTTGATGTGCTGTGGACTAGTGAGTAGGTTGTTGCTGGCATCCCTTATGAAAGGTTTCTGACTATCTTCTTTATCTTTCTGTCTTTGCCTAGCAACTTGATAAGTTTCTTTGTGCCATCTACTGAGTCACTTTCCAGATGCTGGTAGAGTGCCTCTGATGCCTTGTTCTTTGCTGTTCCAACTCCTTCCTCAGCTTCTTTGTAACCCAACCAGTATTCCTTCCTAACCTGGTCCATCTTTTCTGTATTCCACTTTTTCTGCATGCCTTCTTTCTTGATGACTTCCTGGACTTCTGCATTCCACTACCAGCTTTCCTTATGTAATTTATTTCCATACCTGTCTTGGCCACATATCTGTTCTGTATTCCTCATACATGCTGTTTTGAGGCACTGCCATTCTTCTTCATCTCCAGCTATTTCTGCTTCTTCTTGGAAGTTCAAGAGCCATGTCTAATTCCTTGAACTGCTGTGCTTTCTCTCCAATCAACCTCCTGATATTCACCCTGTTGACAAGGAATGTCTGACTGAGCTTGCACCCTTTTTCAGCAGAGGCCTGGGGAGAAAAGCTCCACAAAGTATCACATACACCATAAAAATGTTTACAAACAATATAGTATGCATGAGTTAATATAAACATGCATTATAATGCTTGGATTCACAATTGTAACATGAGAGTTTAAAGGTGTTAGTTACAAAAAAGGCAATAAAACCAAATAAAGTCTTTCATATATCTCCAGGACTTCCCCATATAGCGGGGAAGTAATGACAATTAACTCAGAGTTTAAGAAAAGAGTATAAAGATACTGCATATCAAATCTTAGTTCTTACAGGGAAAAGCACACACATCAGTAATCAGAAGCAGAAGGGAAGGTGATTGAGAGAGCAGGTGATAGAAAAAGTATGTCTATGGATAAAAGAGGGAAAATTAGAGATTTAAAAAAGAGAGGAGAGTAGTAGTAATTAGAATCCAGGGAAATCTGAGAAAGGGGAGAAGCTAAGTGGGAAAAGAAGGGAGGGAGGTAAATATGAGTAGTGGAGAAATTGACTGAAAAAGATATTGGGAGTTAGAGTTCTGTGGAGAGAATTGCATACAAATTGAGAAGGGGATTTATGCAAAGAGGGTCAGGTGATTAAGTTCACTGTGGTTGTGTACAGGAGCAAGTTCAGGTATTTGCAAAGTGGACTTTTAGGGTGATTTTAAATAGGAGGTGCGCTGTGTAATAGATCTGATTAGTAAAGGTAGTTTTTTCCAGTGGATAGAAAGAAGATAGTTGTAGAGGGTTTCAACAATTGATTTTTTTAGGTTTATAGATGTCAAGGAGGTTTTAGTTGGTGCTTCTAAGTTTTTTGGTTGGGATGTAGTAATTTAAGATGTTGGAAATGCTAGGGCACAAGGAGGGTTTGTAGAGGATGGAGTGGTTAATATTAAGTTGATAGAAAAGAAGTTGATTGGGGAACTCAAGCCAGTTTAGTGTTTTCAAAGCCAAACAGTGATGAGATTTAGGATGAGCATTGGCAGCAAATCTAGCTATTTTGTGATATGTATTTTCCATCTTATTCAGTAGTGTTGCCTGTAGGTTAGTCAGGATTTGGGAGCCATAGAAGAGACAAGGTAGAAGATAAGCAAGAGAGAGTAACCATTTTGCCTCTAGTGTGAGATATATTTTGTTATTGTATAGTAAGCCAAGCTTTGGTTAGTATATAAAGTAATTTATATGAAAGTCGAACTTTAGTTTATCATCAATTATGACCCCTAGTAGTTTGGTATGGGATTCAGAATTGATGGTGGTGTTGTCTAATGAGGTGATAATGAAGGCTGAGGTGCTATGAGAGTGTGATTTAGGCAGAAGTAAAAGTAGTTTATTTTTCTTAGCATTGAGTATTAGCTGGTTATTTGTTAGCCAGGTCTCAATATTTGTGAAAGTTTGCTGGGTTTTGGAAAGCAGGTCTGAGAAATAATCAGAGGAGGTGATGACTGTAGAATCGTCCGCGTATTGGATGAGAGTTGAGTTGGGGCAGGATTTATAAAGATTGTTAGTAAAAATGTTGAATAGAAGAGGTCCTAAGATGGAGCCTTGGGGCACACCTGTGGTGACTGGCAGAGGATGGGACAGTGTAGAAAGCCATCTAACAGATTATAGCCTATTGGACAGGTAGCTTCTGAACCAAGAGATAGTGGATGGGGACAGATTAAGTTCTGTTAGTTTAGAAATGAGCAAAGGATGAGACACAGTATCAGATGCCTTGGATAAGTCCAGGAATAGGCAAGATACTAGTTTGTTATTGTCTCTGGATTGCACAACTGAATTGGTAAAAGCAATGAGAGTGGTGGAAGTACTATGGTTTGGTTGCAAACCATGCTGAGTAGGTGTTATAAGGTTTTCCAGTAATAGATGGTATAATTGTGCATGAACACATTTTTCCATGATTTTTGAGAGTGGAGAGAAAATAGCTATAGGCCTAAAATTGGAAATTTCTGTAGATTTCCCTCCTTTATGGATGGGGATAGTATAGATTTTTTCCAGATAGATGGAACAGTAAATTCAGACAGTGAGCGATTTATCAGAATAGATATAGGGTACGCAATGGAACAGTGGCTATTTTTAGGAAGTATGGTGGCAAGCTGTCAGCAGATGGAGAGCATGGCTTTAGGTTCTGAAGAAGTTTTTTGATATAGGCAGTTGATACAGGTTGAAGAGAATGTTTTTTGGGGGGGATTAGGGTGATTTTCAGAGTGAGGACTAGACAAATCAGAAGCAATGGTGGAGTTAGGAAGAGATCTGGAGCTAGAAGGCAGTAATTTACTGATGGTGTTGATGAAAAAGGAATTGAAATGGGTGGCTATTTCAGTGGGAGACAGGTTAGGATCAGGGTTAGGAGATGGATGTAATATGTGGTTAACTAACTTCCAGAAGTCCCTAGGGTTACTATTGTGATAAGAAGCGGATTGTGAGTAGAAGTCTCTTTTATCAGATACTATCATTTTTTAGTTTTGTCTGAAGGAGATTTTGATTTGATCCATTTTTTCCATGCAAGATCTCTGACATGGATAGAGGAATGAGTGGTGTTGGTAAGCCAAGGGGAGATTTGAAATTTAACTCTTGTTGTTCGAAGAGGGGCAAGAGTATTGAGACTATTTAAAAAAAGTTGAATTGGAGTGTAGGACAACATCATTAAGAGGCAGTGAAAAGAGTGAAGACCAGTTAAGGGGGGATAGGAGGCTATTAAGTATTCTGGATTGAATTTGGTCAGATTACGGAAAGTTTTATATTTGTGAGTACTATTAGTATTGGAGGTGTATCTAAGTACTCAGATAGGGTCATGTTCGCTAAGAGAATCAGATAGTGATTCAGGTTTAGGTTATTTATTGGGATGAGATACTAGTATCCAATCGATAACTGCGCATGAGTTTGAGCGTTTATTTAGGGGGGTTGGAGTTGAGATGACCTGTATAAAGGTTTATACTTAGACAAGGGGAGTCTGTTTTTAAAGTGATGCCAATTTATGTTGACATCCCCTAAGATGTTTTTTTTCTGTAGTAATGTTATCTGAGAACAAAGATAGTATTTGTTCAAGGAGGGAGATATTATCACCAGGAGGTATGTATATTGTGGCAACAGTTAAGGTAAGGTGTTTGTTAAGACTTACCTTTGCTGACAGAATTTCAGCAGGGGAAGGGAGGTAGAGAGATGTTAGAGGAAGTTACTGTGAGATGGTCAGGGTAAAGGATAGCTACTCCTCCACCTTTTCTATTTATTCTATCCAGTCGCAGTATGTTATAGCCAGGTGGGAGAAATTCGTTATATGGTTTGAGCCAGGTCTCTGTGAGAATTAGGAGGTCTGGGGAGTGCAGCTCATTCCATGCATGCAATTCTGCAATTTTATTCAGAATGATTTGGATATTTAGAGCATAAAGCTTGAGGTGCTTATTAGTTAGGGTGGAGTTATAGTGTGGAGTGGGGTTGCAGTGGGTGTTAGTAGATGATGGGGGTCCTGGGTTAGGGTAAATGTCACCAGACTTTAATAGAGTAGTGACTAGTCTGGAGGAAATCTGGTGAAACGGAAGTAGGAGAGTTTTTTTTATTTTTGTTTTATATGAAACATTATCATGATCCAGAAAGTTAGTAGGTTGGGGCAGGAGAATTGGATGAGAGAGTAGAGAGGGAGATGTAGTGAGCCTAGGTTCAATTAAAGTAAGGTAGTACAATATAGAAAGTAAGTATAGGAAGAGTGCAGGTAGAGACATTGGTTGGTTGAAAGGTAATGGGGAAGAGGGTAGTGAAAAAATGTAGATGACTGTATTGCTATAATAGGAAGTAGGGGGAGTGACCCAGTGTAGGGTGGAGCAACTGGTTAACTATAAAGGAAACGGATATCAGGGGTGGGTAGGATTAGGGGGTTAGGGTGGGGAGTGGACCGAGTGGGCTGAGCCAAGGAACTCACTTCAGCGCACACAACACTGTGAATATGAGTGAGTCAGCAGAAACCCAAGATTACCCAAGTACAAATAAAGATTTAAAGTCCTGCAAGGAAAATGCAGGGGGGGGGGTGCAGATCCTAGAGTGCGAGTCTCAGCTAGTATTGTACAAAGTTTCAGGAATACAAGGATATTTAAATGTAAACCTACATAGGGTGCTTGTAAGTCACCAGAAAGATGACACTTTTAAACTATCCTGTTAAACTGTGAGGCAGCTTGCAGATAGGTCCAGTGAACAGGTAACAGCACACTGTTGCAGTTTAACTCTAGTGAAGATAGCTGGTAGGTAGATTGGCTGCAAAAGAAAAAAAAGAGAAAATATGCATATAAAGCAACAGTTTCTAAGTAAAGAGGGTCAAGATAGAGCAGATAAGGAAGGAGGACACTGTTTTTATACTTAAAAATAGTATGATTAGAGCAATTGAGAGGTTTTGCCTATTATTACAATAATTGACCAACAATCCTTACATGAATATGTACTTAGCAGTAAAACAGTTGTACTTGAACAGAATTATACACAAACCTTGCAGGACAGTAGTTATGCTTTCATAAACAAGACTCTTTTAACCACCACATACAGTTATATCTGACAGTTGCTTTACTTTCATATTCAGCTTATCATCAGGGCTGCGTGAATTCTGTACAATGTATGAAACTATACATCAGAACTGTGTTTCCATACTGTAATGTTCTAAAGTTCACTTATTTCAGGTTCCTAGAGTAATGCTCAGGTAAGTATAGCTCCAGACTTTATACAAGCTCAAATGGAATAACATTAGCATTCTGTCAACATTCCACATGGTACTTACAAACAATGATAAAGTTTGCAAACATGACAGCCTAAATTTCCCAATAGCAGCATCCAAAATCAGTATGCATCAGTCACTAATATTTTTAACTTAAAATCTGTGCAAGAGAAGACAATACATTGTACTTACATTTAGAGGCATACACACATCTAGGACACCACAGTAGTTAAATCTAGTAGGGAAGATTTTAGATTTAGAAGATGGCTCCAAGCTATGCAAGTAGGGTAAAAAAAACTTTTGATCTGCTGTCAGTAGGCAGGCAAATAAAGAGTGGCAATGTGTGAGCCAATGAAATGCTAAGGAGAGCCAATGGGGGAGGGTTTGAAGCACATAAGCCAAGGAACTCACTTCAGAGAACACAACACTGTTAATGGGAGTGAGTCAGCAGGAAACCCAAGATTACCCAAGTACAAATAAAGATTTAAATTCCTGCAAGGAAAATGCCGGGGGGGGGGTGCAGGGGTGCAGGTCCTACAGTTCGAGTCTCAGCTAGAATTGTACAAAGTTTCAGGAATACAAAGATATTTAAATGTAAACCTACACAGGGTGCTTGTAAGACACCAGAAAGACGAAACTTTAAAAGTATCCTGTTAAACTGTGAGGCAGCTTGCAGATAGGTCCAGTGATCATCACGTCATCCACTTCCAAGCTCCATCCTATCAGTGACCCAACACTGAGTATAGCAATTCTTAGATCATGTTTGGTAGGTTGATTGGTTTTACTTATGTTTTTTGCTCAACAGAGCTATCCCAGAAACCCAGGTGAGGTAACTGGACCACAGCCAGCCAGCAACTTACTGACCCAGGGCTGCTGAGCTTATGCCGGACACACACTGGCCAATAGAAGCGCATGCACCCCTCCCACCATTAGCATGAGTCCCCACCATAGGTAAGAGTAGGCCATGTCCTCAGCCCACTTATCACCAGCAAATACTCAATCCCATTTGGTGACATTAGCTAGCATGACTGACTCACCTAGAGCCATATTTTACACTGTTGAGTGGCTAGTCATGCCAAAGTGGTTGGGTTTATGCAACTGTTCCCATATAGGGCACCATATAAAGTCTGTGCTGCTGCCTACAGCTCCAGTCTTTGGTGAGTTTGAGATGAAAACACTCGGCATGTATTTCAGTGGTGGGAGAAACCCCAGAGACACACAGCGAGAACATGCATTGGCTGAAGGTCAGGATCTAACTTTGTACCTTGTGCTTGGGAGGTGAAGACCTTAACCATTATGCAAACTGGTCTACATTACATGTCAGGATATTAAGTCTTTATACATTTAGTCACAATAGCTTAATATACCAGAGACACATACAAATACACAATATACATGCCACTGGAACATCCAGCTATGATATGGCTGTTGTTGAGGAAAGCCAAGCTACAGCTCTGGTTTGAACTTAGAACAACTGAAACAGCAGCTCACCTATTTATGCCCTTGGAAATGACCAGCTTGAGAGTCATTCAGCTTCTGTAAGCCTACATGTACCTTCAGTACTCAAGTCCATTACCTAAATGCAGTTCATCAGTGGGGTGAATGCCCTTTTTGTGGTGTGGCCAGGTACTGAAAACGATACTTTTAGAGTTGTGGTGTCACTGAACATGTACCATCATATGTAATAGATGCTTTGGTCGCAACAAAAGCATTCCTGAGAGACTTACAAGCAAATATATTTTACAAAGTATATTGTGAAATATAGCCATATGCAAACAGTAAGACATACAAGAATATAATCAAATTATAAAAGTTATAAACATTGTGTTGGACCAATATTGTATAAATACATCAACAAAGGCTACAAAAGCTAATCATTACACAGCATATGAAAGGGAGTAGCACTTGAAGTTGAGGCACCTTATGAAAAAGATAAGAATGCATTTTGTGGAATCCTAATTGAACTGTATACAAATGGAACACAATGGTCATTACTAGTTTTATCATCACATAAGCAAGCCAATGCAGTGAGACATCTCTAAGGCAGAAAGAAACAAAGTACATTGAAAGTGAGTCATGACAAAATGAGAGGCGTGACTTCACTGGCAGTAGTCACTGGAAGTGAGATATTACTCCTGAGTACTGCAGTACTCTTCTGATCAAGAAAGTAGCAGTCTACAGCTGATACTGGAACTGGTGGTCAAAGCAATGTAAGAACCACAATGGCTCTCACAAAAACTGCTTAATGTTGTTATTTGTTTACTGGAAAAGTCTGACTGGGCACAAGACCCATTTTTCAGCAGAAGCCCAAGGAGAAAGGGTCCAATGTACAAACAACAGTAAAAGACAGAGCAACACTAACATTTGAAAGGCAATAAGATACAGTAGCCTGTACAACATTTTTCAAAAGAGAGAGGACTGCATTTCAAATCTGATGAAGTATTCAGGCAGCCATACTGTTGTTATTTTTAACAGAAAGCAATATGTCTTACAAGGGATATTGTGGTGAGAGAACTAGAGTTGAGAAATAGAAGACAAGGGTAGTTGAGGGTGAAGGAGTATAACAAAGGTTAGGGAAGAAAGTGAGTTATTGTACAAGTAGGGGAGGATATGAATGGTGTTGAGTAGGAATGAGGTGGGAGAGACGTGATGTGCTAATCTGGTACAGCACATTTGTGTACCCAGGAGGTGAGTGAGTGAGACTTTTACTGTTGTCTTCAGCGAACAGTCCTGTCTTACTGTTAGGAAGACGAGTTTTACTGTTAGGGGGATAGAGTTTCAGGTATTTGACACTTGATGGGAGAAGTGGGAACAGCCTGCAGAGTTATTAGGCTTTGATATGTGTAGAAGGTCTTTGTCAAAAGAGAACAAGCTTCTGAGTGGGTCATATGGTTGCACAATGTTGACTGCAGATGGTCAGTCATTTGGTTATTTATTAGATTGTGGATAATAGGGAGCTGGGAGCATGTGAGCTGGAGAGAGAGTTCAAGCTACTGGAGGTCTTTGAGGGCAAACAATGAAGTACTCTATGCAGGAGGTTGTCTACAATATTGTGACCTTGTTATAGCACTACTCGAGTTAATTTAATTGAGTTAGTTGGATGTTTGCCAGTACTGGTGGTGAGCAGAGGACAGGAGAATAAGTAGTGGGGGACAGTGGTGATATTACATCTTGCAGTGGTAGATAACAAGGGGTTTTCCCTCTAGAGAGTGCTTTGTTTTTGTGTGTATTTTGTTTTCACTGCATGTTGAATGTGAAAGTCAAATTTTTGTGGCTTCCTCTATGTAAACGCCTAGTAGTTTGGTCTGTGTGACAAGTTCTATTTTGGTGTTGCTGAAAGAGGTAATAATGAAGCACAATTTCCTTATTCTGAGGTGTTCGGGAGTAAAGAGAATTAGTTTTGTTTTGCTAGGGTTTAGGAGTAGTTGGGAGGTAGTTGGCCAGTTTTCTATAAATGTGAACGTTCCCTGGGTTATTTTTTTGTAAGGAATCAAGGTTGTCTGTTGAGCAGATGATGCTAGAAGTGTCTGCGTGTTGTACTAAGGTAGCAATTTTACTGGCCAGATCAAGGTCATTAACAAAGATACTGAACAGGATGTGCCCCATTATGTATCCTTGTGGAACCCCAACTGCAAAGGGGAGAAAAGATGTGATGTCAGTGAGCCATTTTACTGCATGGTATCTGTTAAAGAGGTGACCAGAAAACCAAGACAGAGAGGAATTGTCAATGCTGAGACTAAACAGTTTTTATAAGAGTATGGGGGGAGGGATGGAGACAGTGTTGAAAGCTTTAGATAGATTAAGAAAGAGAGTAGATACAAGTTTGTCATCATTTCTCTTCATGTTAACAGTATTAGTGAGGTTTAGGAGGGTGGTGGAGGAGAATTTGTTATGGCCAAAAACCATGACGTGAAGGAGAGAGGAGTGCATTTTATTTGATACAGTGTAAGAGTTGGGTCTGGAGGCGCTTTTTGAGTATTTTTGATAAAGGGGAGAGGATGGCGCTAGGTTTAAATTTGATGAGTTCCTTAGAATGGCCACATTTGTGGATGGGGAGGAAATAACATTTTTCCATAGTAAAGGTACAGAAGATTTATCGATAGAGCAGTTTATTATTACTGAGACTGGGTCCAGTGCTGCTCATTTTAGGTATTTATTACCCAGTCCTGGGGAGGTGGGCTTAAGCTTAAGTGGTAGATTTTTTTCATTATAACAGTGGGGGCTGGCTGGAGAGACAAGTGTACTGTGAGTTATTAGAATTTGCAATGTGTTCATGGCATTGCTTTGATTACAGCTGTTGAGCAAGGAAGAAATTGATTTAATGAAGTTAGAGTTCAATTCATTATCAATGGCAGCTGAATTATTAGATCTGAGTGTAGGAGAAGGCTGTGTAGAATGGCCAGGATTTAAAAGCTGATATATGGAAAACCAGAATAGTTTGGGGTTCTGATCATTTTTATTTTGGAGGTTAGAATAATATGTTTTTTTTTTCATTTAGTATGGTGTTTGGCTCTGTTTCTATGCTATCTGAATTTCTGAGAGTTTGACTGAGTTTCGTTTGTGGAACAAGTTTTCCAGGCAGCATCTCACTTTTGGATGAACAGGGAACAGGATTTGACTTAATTCTTTTTTCTAAGTGGGGCTGGTTAATTTAGGATTTTCAGGAATATATTATTTAAGTGAAATCCAGCATCATCAAGTAGTAGGTGCTTTAGGTTAATCCAGTTATACTATTTCAAGTATGAGATGGATGTGTCTTTGGTGAAATTTGAGAGAGTGTAAGTCATATTACAGTGGTGTTGTTTCTAGACTTTTGTTTCCTTTCTTAGGGAAAATACAGGGAGATGGTCGCTTGCATCATCATCCTCTTTGGGGAGAGTGACATCCCCACAAATTATCACATTAATAACAAGGTTCTAAGCATGCAATCAGTTGTGAGGGACTTAGGCACCCAGATTGATAGAAAACTGACTTATGACCACCATATTGCCTCCATTGTACAGAAAGCTTTCTACCTCATTAGTAAACGTATCTCACCCAGGGACAAGGTGGTCATAACATCCTTGTATTTGTCCCCTATAAGGCCCATTATTGCGTACAATGCCCCTTTCGGCATGTACCTTACAAAGCACAAGCAGCAGCTGGTGATACCAGAAAGTTTCTTCACAAGGAGAATCCAGAGCCTCAAACATCTACTCTACATAGATAGGCTAAAGGCCCTGTCTCTGTACTCAGTCTCATACAGACTCCTCAGAGGCGACCTCTGTCTGGCATACAAAGCAATCTCAGACCCCACCTTGATGGGACTGCTGCATAACTGCAAGTCAAGCTCCACTTGAGTAACCCACACTTGTGACCTCAACCTGGTCTGTGACATCAGTAGGACTTGTTGGCAGGACAGATTTGTATCCCAGAGATTCTTCCTTTTGTGGAATAGATGCCTCTCCAAGTCAAGCAGAGTACGTAATTAACCATATTTAAGTGCAACCTGGATAACTGGATAGGGAACAGAAAATACACCCCTGGGCTTCCACCTGTGTCCCTGCTGGGCAGTGGCATAGGGTGCTGACTTGTTGAAACATGGGCTAAATTCTTGGCTAGGCTTGTAAGGGCATCAGGGCCAATAGCCTGGTAACTTCCTATGATCCTATAAAGAGTCTAAGAGGGTCCCAGAGTTAGAGATTTTACCTGGCATAGAACTGAGTATCCAGTCTATTATGGTACCTTTATTTATTTTTATTGTTGAAGATAGTGGGAGTGGTGATCAGTTGTATTAGTCCATATAGATTTATGGTATGACTGAGGTTATTGTTTATAGACAGCCAGTCAATACTGAAGTCACCTAATAATCATTTTTCAAGTAGGATTTTGGGTACTATCCAGCAGAAGACATCCACTGTACCATGTTATTTTCCAGAAGGGATATAATCTCCTATAATGTGCAAGGATCTGTGTTGATTTAATTTAATAGTTTCAGATTTGGGGAGTGTTAGAGATGACAGTGTGAGCTGTAGAGTGTTTTCATGATGTATTGCAACTCATCCAGCTCTTTTATGATGTATGTCTGCTCCAGGTATATCTTATAGGAGTATCTCATTAACTTTGGTTTACTTTTAGCCAGGTTTATGTCATTACTACAATATCAGGTGAATGCTGGGCAAGCCATGCATGGAATTCTGGGAGCTTGTTACAAATGTGGCTAAGATTAATATGGATTATAAGTAGAAAAGAGGAGTTCATGGAGTGTTGTATAGGAAAGATGGGACTGGTAGAGGTAGATTTTATAAATGTATAGATAAATTGTCAGAAATTTAAATTTTTTTTTCATACTGTCTGTTGGTTATGTGGTTGTGAAGGTTTATATTACACTATAGGGAATAAGCTGGGTGCCATATATCCTCACAATCAGGAAAGGGAGAATGGTGGGAGATATTAGACTTCTTTTTTATTTTACAATTTCAAGGCAACCAATAAAATGGAGAAGGGTAATGAAGGTGATACTAGTGTCAAGGAGTGAAAAACGGGCTCTTGACAGACATTCAGATTGACAACTCAAATCCAAAAATGCGTATAACAAGAAAAGTAATGACTATACATACCCCAGGCATATACGATCATATCGCCTTACAATATCTGAACTCGTACTTTTCTGGCTAGGTGGTCCTGCAAGGAGTCCCTTTCCATACCAGACCTCAAATGGAAAAGGATAAAACAAACACAATTTATTTCCTGTTTCTGTTATACTCAGTCAGCCCAAGCTCTAGGCAAGGCATCAGATACCTGAACACACCGGCACGGTAATTTCATTAATTGATAAACTCACTCATCCCATAATGCCCCATGATTCACAATAATCTTATTTCCCAGGGTAACAGTTTTGAGAAGCAATATTTATATAACATTCAATGCCACAGGCTGACAAAAATGGGAAGCTACCTGCTTCATCTTATTAGTAATTATTTTATATGCCATGGTCGACAGCCTCCAGTAAAGTTTTGTTGTGACCAGAAAATTTTGACATAGTAAGTCAAAGTAAGTATGTCCTTGGGTAATATAATATGCATAGTACACTGAAACCCAGTTTAAAATATTATCAGTTTGGAACAGTCAGAAAATATATTTCCCCATCATTTAGATATACCTCTGCCGTCCCCTCAACAGTATGCCAAAATAAATTAGGCATTGGGCATAACATACCACATATACCCTATATAAATAATAAGAACTAATGTCCACCCCCCAATTTGCAGATTCCAAAGAAGGAGAGGATCAACACCAAGTGTCTGGGGAAACCAAAAAGTCCTCCCTGGTACTCTGCTCTAGCACCTGAGGCCACCAATGCTTCTGGATATTCTGCAAAGTAACATGCTAATCATCTTGTTACGCTACACTTGGTCAAGTGTAAGGTGGACAAGTTTAAATTCATCATTTTATTTTTCTCAATGTTGAGCTCCCCAATTACTTTTTACATAGGAAATTATTTCCAGCGTGGTTTCTAGTTCAGCACCAACTGTGATAAAATGTGTTTGGGCTTTTTATTTTCCTCCTCGATTGTGTGATCAAGGACTTTAGTATATATAAGTAAAGGTGGTGTAGGGGTGCAAGGAGGCTTGCCTCAGTAAAAAAAAAAAAAAAAAAATATATATATATATATATATATATATATATATATATATATATATATATATATATATATATATATATATCTATATATATATATATATATATATATATATATATATATATATATATATATATATATAGGAGCACTTTATAATCTCAAAATACTGAAATGTTGAATTTCAGTATCTCAAGACTATAAAACCAAATGTTTACAATAGCGAAAGTTCATAATCGCGAATTTGAATATCTCAAATTCATGGTTATGGCCTTACACTACGTAATGTCTGGGATTGTGTGTTGATGGTGCACAGTGCCGTGTGTAGATCTAGGTGTTATGTCAGGTAAGTGAGTGTTTTGTAAGGGTTTTGAGTGAGAGTTAGAGTGTATGTGAGTGTGCTGATATGTCTGATGTGCGTGTGAAGGACTAGAGAATGTGCATGTGTGAGTTAGCTTTTGTTTCCTGTTTGTGTGATCTTGCAGTTAGTATATATAAGTAGGGGGGTGGGGGGCTTTCCCCCCCACATGGGGGGTGCAAGGGGGCTTGCCCCCCTTTTTATGTGTGTATGAGTTGTGTATGTGTGTAGTTTTGCTTGTTTATGTTGTGATGGGTGTTGTGGTGTATGTATGGTGTAGTGTGTGCAGTTTGTTCTGTGATTTGAATTTCGCAGTTTTGGGTTCGGGGTTTTGTTGTTTCGGTGTTTTGTGGATTTGGTTTCATGGTCGCGAGATACTGAAATCTGATATTTCAGTATTTCGAGATTATGAAGTGAATATATATATATGTGTGTGTATATATAGATATATATATATATATATATATATATATATATATATATATATATATGGATCTAGAACGTTTGATCGAAAGATCAAATGTCCGAATCCATAATCACCAAACGCACTTTAACGAAAGTGCTTTCATCGAAAAAGCATTTTCGTTAAAGCATGTAATAAAAAAAAAGAAAAAAACACTAGATTTACGTTTCTGCAGAGGGGCTTTGCCCCCCTGCATCCCCACACCCCCCTACTTTAATATTCTTCCCCCGAGACCACACTACAGTGGGGAAAAGGGAATTTTCCCTTATCCACACTGTAGTACAGCCTCAGCAACAGGCATACTTATGCAAAAGTGCTTCTTCGGCGAAAAGAACTTTTGCGTGAGTATGCTTGCCCTAAATGGATTTGAACGTTTTATATATATATATATATATATATATATATATATATATATATATATATATATATATATATATGTGTGTGTGTGTGTGTGTGTGTGTGTATGTGTAAGTGAAGCCAGGCATTCATCAGCTAGGGTTGCCACCTTTTCAAATGCCCAAAGTGGGACATTTTTGGTACAAATGTCAGATTTTGCAGGCCGAAACATACCCACAGCCATTACAAAGGACAGAACCTCACTGTTTTGCCTAAATAAAAGCTTATTCTTGTAGCATTTTAGTTGCTTATTCTGTTTCTTATAACATTTGGGTGTTTCAGATATAGAATAACTGTTTTATGCAACTATTACATAAAATATAGGAAATAACTTTGTCCTAAAATCTCAGGACATCTGCCATTTTTGCAATATTTTTGCAGGACATAACTGCCCAAAGAGGGACTGTCCCTCGCAAAGTGGGACAGGTGGTAACCCTATCATCAGCAGTTATCCTGAATCTAGAATGAACCTGAAGAAAAGCAAAATTTTCCATCACTGGAGTACCTTGCCATGGTCTCTTCCTTGCCCGCTTATCAATTTTACCTAGACAAACTCCCTGCCTAACTTATACCAAATTGAAAAAAGTCAGCAAGAAGATAGAATGACAGTCTTTTCACATGCTCTACATGTACTAAACAAGATCAAGCTCTAAAAAGTGTATTTTTAATCAAAACACTATGAGAAAAAATACTATAAATGTTTTTAATAAAATGTTTAGGGATCCAAAGGAAGACACAACTGTATAGACCACTGTGTACTTTAACGTAGAACCGTTGCTTACTGCATTTGTCCTTTTACAAATAGGACCTTATCAGAACAAGACAACAACAACAACAAACTCAGTTTAAAAGCAGTCAGTGTTGTGAAATGACACCGCATGAGGTGTTATGCAATCACACTAACTGCTTTTAAACTACAGAGCCAAAAAACACTATTTTCAACATTCTTTAGCTTCCTAAATATTTCTTTCAGTTTTTTAATCACATGTTAATATTTGTATTGTTATAAGTATGTCTTAGTATTATACCACAGGACCTTAATTATGATATCATTGTGGGTTCATTTAGCACTTTGATCATTCTAACTGTTAATAAGACCTGTTTACCTGAATCTGAGTTGGGACTGTGCTGATCAGCCTAGTAGGAGAATTACCCATCTTATCCTTTTTTTCCTTTTTCTCTTTTTTTTTCTATGAGCCATTTCTGAATGTTTTTTGCTTTCTTAGCTGATTCCTGCTTCACCAGGAACCCTTCTACTATAAAGAGAGATCAGTAGCATGCTTCAGTGCTCTATTCTTCTGGACGCTGGGTATTGCTCTACCCATCACAGCACTGGCTGGGGCAAGAACCCCAGAAAAAAGAGCAATCCCAGAACTATAAAAAGAAGAACTACAAGCAATCCCAGAACTATAAAAAGAAGAACTACAAGCAGTCCCAGAATACCAGAAATGAAAAGTACAAGCAAACCCAGAACCACAGAAAGCACTACAAGCAATCCCAGAACCACAGAAAAAAGAACTACAAGCCGTCCCAGAACTACAGAAAGAAGAACAATAAGCAATCCCAGAACCCTAGAAATGAGAACTACATGCAATCCCAGAAATACAAAATTAACTACAAGCAATACCAGAACCATAGGAAGGAGAACAACAAGCAATCCCAGAAACACAGAAAGAAGAACTACAAGCAATCCCAGAACCCCAGAAATGAGAACTACATGCAATCCCAGAAATACAAAATGAACTACAAGCAATACCAGAAACACAGAAAGAACTATAAGCAATCCCAGAACCATAGGAAGGAGAACAACAAGCAATCCCAGAAACACAGAAAGAAGAACTACAAGCAATCCCAGAACCGCAAAAAGATGAGCTACAAGCAATCCCAGAACCATAGAAAGAGAACTATTAAGCAATCCCAAAACCATCCATGATTGGAGGAATTCCCTGGTCTGCCTCAGTAAGAAGCTGAGATCCCTCAAAAAATCCTCCAAAGCTAGTTATGAAAACAAAATTACCACTGATTCTAAAGACAACTATAAAGCATTCTATAGCTATGTCAAGAATCTCAATGGCAGCACTCAGATCTGCTCTGCATTACAGCTAATGGCACAAAATATACAGAACCAACTGATATTGCCCACATCCTGGCAGATAGGTTCATTGCTAATTTTACCCTCCCTCTCACCCCTAAAGGGCTCATCTCTATACTGGAAGAATGCAAATTTCCTGTAATCACAGCTGCACAGGTAAAACAACACACTCTCCAAAGCCAAGAACACAGCATCCATGGGACCTGACAACATCCCAGGCTGCATCCTACACAAACTACAGAATGAATTGGCACCTCACCTAAGTGCCATGTTCAATCATAGCCTCACCTCAGGCTTTGTGCCCACTGAATGGCGCACAGCAACAGTTATCCCACTCCACAAAGGTGGAGCCACCACAGACCCCGGGAACTACCATCCCATTAGCCTGATGAGCCTGGTCTGCAAGGCTATGGAACGTATCATCATGGAACTTATAAACAATGACACTGGTAATCTCCAAACTTTGGACCCCACCCAGTTCGGGTTTGTAAAAGGCAGATCATGTCTCCTAAGCCTGATAGACTTCTTTGAAGTGGTCACCAAAGCCGTAGATGAGGGTAAGGTGGTTCACACATCCTATCTAGATCTCGTGAAGGCTTTTGACACCATCCCCCACTCTGGAATTATAGATTAACTCACTTAACTAGCTATAAATCCCTATGTCACAAGATGGGTTGCCAACTGGCTCACTGACAGAACCCACACTGTGAAAGTAGCAGGCTCCAAATATGACTTCAGACCAGTGACAAGTGGAGTACCACAGGATTCAGTCCTGGGTCCTCTCCTGTTTGGTATCTACTTCTCTGAAGTATAGGCTGACACAGAAGGTCTTTGGCTAATGAAGTTTGCAGATGACTGCAAACAAAGAGCCATAATCGAAACTTCTAATGATGTGGACATCCTACAAAAGG
Source organism: Protopterus annectens (assembly GCF_019279795.1). Taxonomy (NCBI): domain Eukaryota; kingdom Metazoa; phylum Chordata; order Ceratodontiformes; family Protopteridae; genus Protopterus; species Protopterus annectens. The sequence continues at coordinate 415,649,070 of NC_056738.1, read as the reverse complement.
GCCTCACTGAGACAGATGCCTGGTGTCAAAGCCATGGCTTCAAGCTCAATGCCAAAAAGTGCACTGTCTTTTGGTAAAAACTTTGTACCCATGAACTACCACATAGGTGGTAGTCTTCTTAACACCGAAAGTGTGATAAGAGACCTTGGGACACAGGTGAATAGTAGTCTCTCCTTTGATAATCACATCGCCACAGTAGTCAGGAAATCCTTCTACATGGCACACCTCATCACAAAAGGTTTCTCATCCAGGAAAAAGAGGTAATTGTTCCCCTCTACTCATCACTCATTAGACCCATTATAGAGTACAGCACCCCTTTTGGTATGTACCTCACAAGACATCTACAAAAACTGGAAAGGCAGAAGAAATACCTCACAAAGAGGATTACCGGCCTAAAACAGATGCCCTACTCAGACTGTCTCAAAAAACTCCAGCTTTTCTCCATCGCATATCACCTACTCAGAGGCGATCTCTGCCAAACATACAAAGCTATGTCAAACCCAGAGCTGTTGGACATGCTCCACTTAAAGAAATCCCAATCCCTCCAAGCTACATGCTCTTGGGACCTAAAGTTTGTCACCACAATAAACAGAACATGCTGGAGGGATAGATTCCTGTCCCAGGGACTTCCCATACTCTGGAGCAAACTACCTATCTATATCAAACAAACCTCCTCATTAGCACTCTTCAAAAAAATCTTGATGATTGTATGGGAGATAGGAAATTCACCCCAGGGATCACTTCTGTGGCTCTGCTCGACAGGGGTACAGGAAAATAATTTTCTTGGGTGGCAAAAGCCAGGGTAGCTTTTTGGCTAGGCTTATATAGTCCCTAGGGCCAATAGCCTGGTGCCTACCTATGAACCTATGAACCACAGAAAGGAGAACTACAATCAATCTCTTTTAATGTCTGGCAGCTGAACTGTGCTATGCATAGCATCATGGGAGCAGTAGTCTTCTTCTTCTAACATCAATAAATAGATAATTCACCTTGAAAAGATAATTCCACATTCTCGATCATTTAGATCTGCTGTCAAGCCTGTTAATCTGATAAGACCATTTTTTTACTCCATATCTTCCTAAAGCAAGGTAAGTGCACGTCCATACTTTCTCTCTGAAGGTTGTATTTGCCTGTATTTTTGCTGCTGATACTTTGTGGCTGTTGCTGAATCCGTTCTGCTAGCCATAATTATTTTTGCCCTAATTTCATAAAAATGTACTTGTATTTCTGTTGTGCTTAGGTTATGGCTGTTGCTAGCCTTGTTGCTGGTACTGTTTAATTTGCTCTATAGATCTCTCATTGTGCTTGAATCACTATTGTTACCTGTATTCTTGTACTGCTTATATCTGATAGTTGTCAGCTGACTCACTGGTAGCCTATGCAACTGCTGCATGAATTCAATTATCTACATGAAGTTCCTGCAGCTTTTGTGCTATTATTGCTAGATGAGTTACTGATATCGTTTCAGTTTGGTTGCGTATCTGCTTAGTGGTTCTATAGTTTTTGAACTATGATTGCTAGATTATTTTTGTGTTATGGTGCCAGCTATGATCTGATTATTTAACTAGATATTAATCCAGATTTCCTATCTCTACTAATTTACTGGTCTGCACCAAGTAATTGTAATAACTTTCGATACTTACTAAACTGGAGTTACTGAGTCCTCTGTATCTTGGGTTCTCAGTCTTTTCTAGCACTTTCTGTGGCTAACCTGCTTGCATTTAGCACACTGAGGCAGTGTAGTAACTAACTGCTAGCGAGTAATGATACTCCTTACTCCCACTGGAAACTAACTTCTCACCTTCCATCAGTAGTGATAAGCATCCTACCTGCACTATCCAGCAGAGTAACAATATGATGAGGCTGTAAAGACATCTTTACCTAAGCCTCTTACACAACACAAACCTCAGCCACCTAGACACACACACTGCTACACCCACATCTGCATACTCACCTCTCTCTAAAAGAGTTACTCGGTGCCTGCCCTATAAGGTCCACAAAGCCTGGAGAGCTTTAGTCCTATTCATTGGTGACTCTCTAGACAGACAACAGTTTCTACCCTCACCAGGCTGGACAAGGAGAAGATGGCAGTTAGCTCCTTCTCTGTGCCAAGTTTCACAATGTGACTAGAGTCTTTAGATTCCTCTAAACTAAGAATGCAGCTTTGTGACTGCCTATGGGAGTAAATAATCTTAAGTGCTCTTTCTTGGAGGGATATAGAGATGTGATTCACCTCTTTATGAATGTGTGTCAGAGGCAGGAAAAACTCTAAGTCTTAAGACGTATTCTCCAATCACAAAGAATGATGCCACAATACATAGACAAAATAACTGGCTTTCATTATCAACTATACCATTGGTATTTTCCAGAGTGATCCAATATGTGTTAGCATGGGCCAATACTGCTGGCAGTCCAGCCTGCTTTGTTAGAGATAAACTGCACCTGTCCCCCATGGTTTCTGCATACTGTCTAAAATTTCCACAAATCACAGAGCATCTCCCCTCCCATATTTTTTTGTTCATAAACTTCTACAACCTTCAGAATACCTTCACCCCATGCTTTTTGAATACTGACTAAAAGTGTTGTTCACCCATGGTGCAATTATAGGCAAAATCCTTCTCCTGTCCCTACCAACTTAGCAAATTCCATTTCAGCTCACATCAAGATGGCAATGGTTAACACTAGGCATTTAAATAAGAAAATTTCCACATTTTAGACTTTCCTGACCCTTAGCTACATCCATATCTGGTTCAAGTGGGTTGATAGCTCTCCCTCTGTACAGGGGTTTAGCACTTATCATTCACTCAGGCCAACAAGGAACTGCAACATCATGTCTGGATTTATCTATAATACCCTCATCTCATACCAAATTCTTGAGGTCATCATCATCCTTAACAAAACCAGCTACCATGACCTCACTAATTATAGGTCCCCTGTAAGTTCTGCTCACAATCATGATTTATACTGGAATGATTTGGAAATAATACTTATCAAACCCAGTGTGCTATTTCTAGATAATCATTACTTACTTTCCATCAAATGGGTCACTTATACAACCAATAACAAGTATGGCAAATGGTTCTTAGATTTTGTAAATGCCAACCCTCTAGATCAGATTGCATACCTTCCTACTATAGGTCTTGTCTGTCAACCCAATACATTTCTTTGATGGGGTTACAGAAGCCACAGATATGGGCTGTGCCATCCACATTTGTTATAGTGACCTAGTTAAGACCTTTGATACATTTCTGTATGCAAGTATTATTAACAAGCAAACAGCTTAACATTAATCCCTGTCCCATCTTCTGAATATATAGCAACATTAATCCTTATCACATTTTCTGGATATCCACGAACATTAATCTTTACCCCACCTTTTGGATATCCAACAAGCTCACTGGCAGGACTTACACAGTAAGGATTAGAGGCACCCCTTCCACACACAACCATGTCACCAGTGGAGTTTTCCCAAAGCACCGTCATGATCCTTCTTCTCTTTTGCATCTACTTTTCTGATCTTGTGTTAAGGCAGATAGGCTATGGTTCACTACGTTTGCCAGCAACATCAAAGTGGATGTCATCTGTGGTGATGTGAGGTATTGCCAGCTATGCCAGGAGAAATAGGACAGTGGATGTGTAATATGCCAGCATAGCTAGCTGGAGTTTTGTAAAATATTATATGTCATTTGTATATCAAACTGATTTGTACAGGTGCTTGTGTTGAAAATGTGTTTGTAAAGCTGCTTGTGTTAAAAATGTACCAACATGGGTCTTGTTGGACAGAAAAGAAATACACCTATCTGTCAGGCTGTATTATAACTGTTGAAATGAATATATTGTAACAGAAGATAGTGGAAGAGAAGAGGTTAATCTCAGTACAGCTAACTTTGAAAAACAGTCTGAAATTAAATTACCTGGTTTAGGCCATAAAGATTATATCTTACAGTTCTGATTGCAGCCAGAGAAAAAAATGTCTGTGAAAACCAGGACTAGGAATCCTACTGTATTGTCCTTAGGAGTGAACTAATTGCTAGCCTAGAAGGGTAGAAGTTTATGAAATGGTTTTATAGCTTCTAGATGCTATAATACATCTTACCAAAGCTCTGTGTGTATGTATTATGACACATATGTGATAAACTCTGGTTCAGTTTCTAATAGAGTAGTAGTGTGGAAACCAGTCAGATGACAAGATGTATGTGATGTCGTTCTGTAATCCAGCACTGAAATAATGTTTTAATACTAGATGAGAAATATGTCTCAGGGAGGTCTGTTTTTGAAACCTGATAAAGAAGGATCACTCACCCACTTCATCTTGCCTTGCTTTAGTAAGTAACCAGGGAATAGTAATTATTTAGATCAGTCAGGAAAATATAAAGAGATTAGTTAAGTACTGCTTTTCTGGATCTGTGTGAATCTATCCATCTGTGTTATTTTTAATATTTCCTGTGAATGAAACTATGGTGTTTATTATAAATAGATATTTAGTATTTTCTTGTTTGTTTATTATTTATTATTAAATATATTTAAACTTTTCATTGTGGCTGGTCTTTTAGAGAATATTTTAACCTTTGAGAGTACTTATATTTATTTGGTGACACTGTGGCCACTCCTGAAAGTCTTGCTGCATTGGTCAAACACTACTATTTGTATTAGTATTAATTTTGCTCAATATAATTGGGTACCCTTGTAAGAACCTTAGAGTAGCTGGATTTTCTGGTGGCAGTATCAACCTTATAGTCTGGGCAGAGAGAGCAAAGCTGGTAAATCTGTGCCAGCCTTTCTCAGTTGTGTGTGTGTGTGTGTGTGTGTGTGTGTGTGTGTGTGTGTGTGTGTGTGTGTGTGTGTGTGTGTGTGTGTGTGTGTGTTTGTGTGTGAAAATCAAATTTCAAAGTGTGTGTGTGTGTGTGTGTGTGTGTGTGTGTGTGTGTGTGTGTGTGTGCGTGTGTGTGTGTGTGTGTGTGTGTGTGTGTGTGTGTGTGTGTGTGTGTGTGTGTGTGTGTCAGATACTTGCAGCAGAGACACAAAGAATTGGTTTCACAGAGAGGGTGGTGGAGGACTTGGTTTGGAATACTCATCGGAGTACTAAACTTCACAACTGTGGTCAATGTGGAGTCTTATTTAGGGGCTGGTGAGAGAGAGGAAAACCCAACCCCAGGACAGGAGTGTGTTCCGTGTGTGCTTTTAAGAGAAATTGTGCTTGGTGCAGAGAGCTGCATCTGGAAATACTGTGTGTATCTATTTTTGTTCCAAGTGAATGTCCCTCACCAATGTCAGTCATGAGGATTGAGGCTCCTTGATTACTGGCCCAGAGGAAGGACATCACACCAACATATGCCCTCCTAAAGACACACACATTTTCCAGAAAGGCTTAATCAGAGTAAAGCCTGGTGCACTGTCAAAAGGGTTAAGCTTAATGCCAAATATTTAATTTCATTTAATTCAGCAATCAAGAACACTCCATGTCTGTCATATCAACCCCCCCCCATCAACTCAGTCATCAGGGATCTTGGTAATTTCAAGAATAACAAGCTACCTTTTAGTCATTTGTGTCTATTACAAAAGGAAAACTCGTCCAACAAGATAGTAGAAACTGATTTTATTGTCACCATCCAATATTAACGCTCCTTCACAAAAATACGTTTTCGTCCACCCTGGACTTCATCAGATAACTTTCTTGTATCAATTAGTGCATTTATATACCTTTGTTCAATTAATTCATTAAAACTAATCCAATAGAACAACACAATTTAATTCAAATTTGTCAAATCAAATTCATTATAGTGGTTCATGAATATTAATTAATTTAAACACTTAAAAAGTATGTATCGAGTTTTCCTTTTGTCGTGGCCACTGTGGTTTTGATTTCTTGGTATTTTAAGTGCCTAACAAGACGAGTTTTCCTTTTGTCGTGGGCACTGTGGTTTTGATTTCTTGGTATTTTAAGTGCCTAACACATTTCTTGGTTCATTTGTGTCTATTGTCATGAAATCCTTCTACCTAGTATAATTTAATTTCCAAATGATTCTCTTCCAGCACTACTAAAGTCCTAATCCCCACTGTATACCTCCATCAACTAACCATCATAATATACAGTACTCCATTTGGCATAAATCTCTTTAAGCACTTTGTCCAACTTGAAGGGCCTCAAAGATTTCTGAGCAAAATAATTACTGGTTGAAACTCACTAAGCTACTATATTTTTTTCTCAAAGAAGCTCCTTTGTGTTGATCTGTGCAAAGCCTTGTTACATATAAAAGACTCCCCTCTGCTTGATCTTCTACACCCAAGAAATACAAATAGTTCCACAAACACCTACACCAAAAACCTTAACCATCAATGACCCATAAATAGAGCATGTTGGCATGATAGATTCCTAGTCCAACAAATTCCCAACTTATGGAGCAAGCTTCCTGTACATGTCAAGCAAAGCAACACATGGGCTACATTCAGAATTACTACATCTGATAAGATGGGTGATGGTAGCCCCCCCCCCACCACCATGCAGTATGATACTCAGCAACTGGGAAAACTAACTCATTCATTTATTCTTAGGCTCCGCAATACTCTTCTGTACAACAACTCTAGTATGTATGCATGAACCTGTATATATATATATATATATATATATATATATATATATATATATATAGCATAAACTGCTAAATATGTTCAAATGATTATACAAAGAAGTAAACACAAACCAAAGGCACCAGGCACCAAGAGGTCTATAAAAAATACAGGAAGCTTTGGCTCAGGCAGGCATTTGTTTAATGCTCATAAACGCACTACACATCCTTAGTGTTTTCACCCCAAGGACTTCATCAGATGATACAAACATACTGCTTAACCTTCCTTTTCATACCCATAGGTCCCCCAATCGTCAATTTATTAATCCATTAAATTATATATAAACAAAATTTCAATGAAATCCCATTGAACATAAAATACAAAGTCCTATAAAACAACTAAGGACCTTCAAGTTCTAAAATTTCAGCAATTAAAATAAAACGTATATTAAATAACATATTAAGACAATAAAATATAAAAAAAGAAAATATATGAAAATATATAAAATGAAGGTGGCCTAATGGTTGAGGTGTTTGCCTTGCAAACACAAAGTGCAGAGTTGGAGTCTCACAAGGGATAACTGGCTAGGCTTAAAATGGCTCACAAGGGCAGTTAGCTTAGTGCTAATCTATAAACCTATATACATGTATAATAAGTGCGTATAACACAAAACATGCTGTATACAATGCTGCCATCTAGTTGACATGAACCTTCCACAAAAATCTATAATTTAGCAGCTCTCATCCTAAGTATAGGGACAATGGAAATATGCTCGTTCAGACCCGGGGGCCTGTTGGCTTCTAAAACCAACTGCCAAAACAGTTGCCTGTTTTATAGGACTTTGTATTTTATGTTCAATGGGATTTCATTGACATTTTGGTTAATATATAATTGCTTAATTAATTAATTAATTAATTAATTAATTAATTAATTAATTGATTGATGATAGGGGGACCTATGGGTATAAAAAGGCAGGTTAAGCAGTATGTTTGTATCATCTGATGAAGTCCTTTGGGACGAAAACACTAAAGATCTGTAGTGCATTTATGAGCATTAAACAACTGCCTGACTGATCCACAGCTTTGTGTATTTTTTATAGACCTCCTGGTGTCTGGTGCCTTTGGTTTGTGTTTGGTTATTTGTACTTGCGGGCAGCTTTGCCTCCTTGTGGTAGTTTACTGGATTATACAAAGAAGGTTTATGTAAGATATTATGCAGACTATAACACATCTACAGCAGTTTATTTTGTGTCAGGTACAGTCTATTGTATTATGTACATAAAAAATGTAATCAAATATTATATCTGCTAGTATATATGCATTTCTTTGACAGGATTATGGAGCATGTAAGATCTATAAAGAAGAAAGACGTACACAATGCCCTTTATTTACATGTTAATAAGTGTCCCAACTTCAATAAGTTTTTGTTTTTTGTTGTTGATCGAGTGCATTTTGATGCAGGGGGTGACATAAAAAATAGGGTTGCCCTTTTGGAGGTTGAATGGCAATTGAGGCTGAATGCTATGAGGCATCCTGGCCTCAATGACTACATTTCTCTTAAACCTGTCTTAAAATACAAATCAGCTATGTTGTAGGTTTTTTAATAACAGTATGTGTAAATGTACAACAATAGCATTTATGTGTTTTTAAATTTGACATTATTAATGTGTATAGTTTGTATAACAGTATTTTTCAAGTTAAAATTGTTACTATTTGAAGTATTGTTAACTGTGTTGAGTTTATTGGTGCATTCAATTATGATGTCATTTTTAATTAATGGGGTTGTTAGTATATATGGTTTAGTTCACTTGTGTTTTGAATGACTCTGATAATGCCATTTTTATGGTGAAAGCGCTTAGTCTTCAATAAATTATCAAAACTTCATTGCTGGAGGTGCCTATTTGTGCAGTGGTCGTATATTCTTTGCAGTATATACAGGTGATTGCCTGTGACAGTCCAGGCAGGATGTGTGTTTGATAGTAAATGATCATTGACACAGAGGTGCAGTTCATAGCACTGCCATCCCACAGCACTTGGATCTCTGGTTGAGTTTGTTTTTGGCTATGATTTCTTCTGTTTGGAGTCCATATGTGCTCCCTGCCTGTGTGTAGGTTTTATCCAGGTGCTCTGATTTCCTCCCTCATATCCTCATATGTATACTGTGTGTCAATGGTCATTTGTGATTTTACTTTTATTCCCATTCTAGCAACAGTGGGAAACACATAAGGTAACTGTCTTTTTGCAGGAGTAGAAAGGCATGAGCTATTCCCATACAGGATTTGTATACCCTTGCAAGCATTTGTCATCTCAGTTTACTGGGAACTAATATTTTGAGAGATTTTAAACTAAGCTTTAGACAAAAGTTATTTGAAAAAAAATCTTTCCTTACTTATGATTTTTTTCAGGACATCATTGGAAAAAAGGGAAGTAAAAAAATAAATAAATAAATAAAAATAAAAGCAGGCTTTTGCGATATACCTCAGAGCATCTAGAATCCTATGACCTCTGGAAGCCTAGCAGCCCATAGGCCCTTGGCTTAATTCAGTTACTTCCTCCAAACTATATTTCAGTCAAGTCTTGGCAAGTGTGGGTATGTTAAAAGGAAAGACAAAGAAGCTAAGAAGGAAGACTGAAAAAAACACTATCAAAATAATCTGACTGCAAATGGTATGGGGTCAGGATGGGGTTGGGAAAACAGGAGAAGAGCACTGAAGAACAGCAGGTGAGAACTGTGTACAAAGGTGTGGGAAGCACCATGGAGTCTAGTGCTCCTTTTCAGCTATGGCAAGCCTTGTTGATTGTAGTCAGATATCTGAGGTATAGACCAGACAGTGGTTATAATGGTAAATACCGAGGCATTCTGTGGATCAGAGTGACTGACCCCATCTGTTGTTTATCATGGGTAACGTGTGATTCTAGCTGCTTCTTGCCACACCCTTGCTTTGAAGCCATCAGCCACCATTGTAAATAAAACATACATTTATATGGGAGGCCTTGCCCCATACCCCCTTACTTAATTATGTTAATTCCTCAGTTGCACAATCATGTTTCGACTCTCTCTGATCTTTTCCTGAATAATTTATAAATAGGAAAGTAACCCTGTTGTTCTGCTGAAGAGAAAAGTGTAATGATGTGAATTGCATGCATTCAATATATTGTCCATTTAAAGACAGGCAGAAATATTTTTGATTTTACAAATATTTCTAAGTATCCATCCTGTCAGGAAATGGTATGCATCTTGAAAACAGCTTTAAAATGTTTACCCTTTAAAGAGATGGCATAGTAAATGTTTATACTGAAATATTTAGACTAATAAGAAATGTCAGTTTGACGTACCTCTTTGTAGGTAAATATGAAATTAATAAAACAGTGCAGAAGAAACATTGCTTTGTGAGTCTTCTCTTCAAAATGGGGAAGAGGTTTATGCAGCCCAGAATGATGCATTAATGAATATGTCTGTATTTGCACAGGAAAAAAAATACACAGAGAAGTAGAAGTAAAGGATATCATTTATTGTTGTTTCCTAATATGAGAGATGACACTGAATATGGGCCAAGAACATAACGTAGAACAATGTTTGTGTTTCAGTAGGTGGAATGTAGGGAGATAAAAAAAAAGAATAAAAAATATAAGAAACAGGAAAGCGGTTTTACTCTCACAAAGGATGAATGGCTTGACCAAAGTCTACAACATCCATTAGTATTTGGAGAAAGTGATAGCACAATAGTCATGGATGTACGGCAATATGGAAAGATGTATTTGGAACATCTTATTAGTAGATAGGAATCTTAAATATTATGCAGACCCTGCAGAAACATGTAAGAAGGAACTGGGAAAATTGTTATAGGGGTACGGATATGTCTGTTAATTCTAGAAAATTATCATAAACATATTTTTCAAACTCTTTCTATAGTAATTATCTATACCAATATACAAACATTGTTCAATTTGAACATTCTCAGAAGTACAGGCCAACATGGGAGGACTTTGGCTGACAAAGTTTGCAGACGACTGCAAACTGGGCGCCATAGTGAAAAGTGCATCTGACACGGATATCCTTCAGAAGGGACTCACGAAAACAGATAGCTGGTGCCAGAGCCATGGCCTGAAGTTAAACGCCAAAAAATGTATAGTCATACCCTTCGGGAAAAACAAGGTAACCCCAAGCTACCATATAGGTGGCAATCCACTAAGCACAGAAGAGGTTATCAGGGACCTGGGGACCCAGGTTGACAGTGGCCTTTCTTTTGACACTCACATTGCTAAAGTGGTTAGAAAGACCTTCTACATTGCCCACCTGATCATGAAGGGATTCACATCCAGATCTAGTGAGGTCATTGTTCCCCTGTACTCTTCACTTATCAGACCAATGATCGAGTACAATGCCCCATTCGGGATGTATCTCACCTGACATCTGCAGCAATTGGAGAGACCCCAAAAGTTCCTCACCAAAAGGATAAAGGGACTCCAAAATCTGTCATATGCTGCCAGATTGAAGAAACTCCAGCTCTATTCAGTTGCATACCGTCTGCTCAGAGGTGACATGTGCCTGACATACAAGGCCGTGTCCAACCCGGAATTAATGAACATGCTCCACCTCAAAAAATCCAAATCCACCAAAACCACTAGAGCAAGCAACTTAAACCTTAGCACAGATATAAATAGGACGTGCTGGAGGGATAGATTTATCACTCAGAGACTCCCTATGCTGTGGAATAAAATCCCGGTCCATGTGAGGCAGAGCACCTTGCTGGCTCTGTTCAAGAGAAATCTTGACCTGTGGATGGGAGATCGTAGGTTTATCCCGGGAATCATCTCTGTGTCACTGCTGGACAGAGGCACAACAAACTAATGGGCACAGTATTTTTTTCATATAAGGGGTGGCGTAAGCCACAAAAATTTGGGCTAGGCTTATAAATGCCTTAGGGCAGATAGCCTAGTATAAACCTATGAACCTATGAACCAAACTAAAATATATAAGAGCATGGAAAATCCACAAGGAGGACAAATAACTTCAAACACATTTTGTATTTGGATCACTATATAACTGTCTAACTTATAATTTGTTTTACTTTGAGGGAACATGGTATAAGCAGAAGGTGGGCATAGTCATGGATGCCCTTCTAGGCCATGCATTTGCCGATATACACATGAAAATATTTGAACATTAAGAAATGTATAATAAGATATATTTCAGATAAAAACATTGCTTTACCATATTCATTTATCTTAGGGGGGATTGGGATGTTACTGAATTTATGAACGAGCTGGTTGAAGCTGAATATGATTTAGATCTGGAATTGATGATAAACAATATGGTAACTGAATAAAGTACTGAAAGGAAAAGATGGAAAATGAAAAGTGACGTGTGTGGAAAGCAAATGGCAGCTAATATTTTATACTGACATGGAGCCATTCCTTCTGTGGAATACAAAAGGGCAGAGCAGTTATTACTGAGCAATCAGAGAAGGATGTAATATGCAAAGTAATTATTTAACTAATGTTCGAAAGAGGATATGGATAAGATTTATTACAAGAAGCCTACGAGGGAGCTGTGGGTAATACAACTCAGTATATAGGGTAGCTAAAAGTGTGACAGCAGGGAAAGGTGACTAAGGAAGAAAATGGTAAACAGCTTTACTTTATAGCAACCTAGAATGATCTCACTGACAAAATGGCGGCGATTGTAAGGATTATTTGGACTGTACTCTACATCAAAATTAACAAATGTATAGTCACTGAGGGTATTTCTGGCTGCTCGGTACATGGGAATGTATTCTTTTTGCAGGTACCTTGTACACATTTGCATAGTTTGTGATCACCTACCTTGTACAGTATAGCCTCATTTCTATACTTCGGTGTTGGTGACTTCTGTTGAAATGCCCAGATATTTTTTGTTTAGCTATCCAGGTTTATCATCTGTGTGTATACTTTGATATTAAATGCTGTTGAAGAACTCATTGGAAATGCTAATTTTCTACAGTTGTGAATAGTTTTGCCATGTATTTTTTGTTTATGGACAAGCACATTTACCTAGTTGGCAAATAACTAACTTAATAAATAAATTTGTTGCTGTCAGATTGCACCTTAAGTAAGATTTTATCACAGGGTAAGGGCAGCCTACAGAAAAAAGAAATACTAAAGAATTGGTTTCTAGTTCAGTAGCAAAGATAAAGGAAAAGAAATAGAACACTGGACCCAGAGGCACAAAGCCATGTGGTAGGTATAATTTTATAACATTTATACGTGCAAAACTAAGGGGTCAGTCATATACACAGATGTACTTGGAAAAGAATCTAGACAGTCTGCGGGGCAAAGCAGAAGACTAATTAAACTAAGGATCATAAAAGGTGTGAAGGGATGTTAAAATGGTAAGGACATTTGTGAATATTATAGCAGAGCATAAAGCACCATTATAAAAACAAAGGACTGTAAATTTTATAGTATTGCATCAAATAAATATGAAAAATGGAGACAAAAGAACAGTTTAAAATTTTGAAAGGAAAATTTATTTTGATATTTCATATTATTTTAATAGCTCTTAATGCGATAATAGTATTGAAAGTGTGGATGCTGTTTTAAATTATTTTGAAAAATAAAGTGATTTAAATATAAATATACTGAAGTGGTGCAATGAAATTTAAGTCTATGAATTACTGCCGTTATATTTTGAAAGCAAATTATGAAACATAGCTGGATAGCATTTATGAAATGTAGTTGGATAGCATTAAGAAGGGGAATTTAAAAAGAAGCAAGAAAACTGAGGTGGAAGTTTTAAAGTGAGCCAAGACTAGGAGGCAAAAGCAGAATGGACCAGAACAAAAGTTTGTTTCTGTGATCATTTGTATTTTTAATGGGCAGGATTCAGTAAGCCTCCGTGTAAGAGTTATAACTCTTACACGGAGGCTGCAGTTAAACGGTGTGATGTCAGCATGTCATGCATATGCATGAGGCATGCTGAATCACACCTAAGTCTTACACGGTCCATGTAAGACAGTAGGGGGTGTGTCTGTAGGCTAAGCCCTGCAAGCGGACACGCCCCAGGAAGTCTACAATGGCAGAAAGTAAACACCCATGAGAGAGGCCATGGAAATGTGAAGAAACACACTACACAACACATGCCCCCACAGACCAGCAATATAAAATGTAAAAATGTAAACAGTTGCTATAAAATGTAAAAATGAAAACTGTTTTTTTTTCAAACCCCGTAGATGTTTGCTAATGAGTGTGCTTGTGTGCGCGGGCGTGCCCGTAGCGCAGCTGCAGTTAGCAATCAGTTGAAAAGGATATAAGAACTAAATATGCAAAGAAAGCCAAGAAGTAATACCATAGCGGTAAAGAGTTCGGCTTAAGAACAGGCAGGCAAGGTTTGAGCCCACACAACATCCTTTTTTTTGTTTTTGTAAATAAGCACAAAAGGCCCCTGACATATCTGTACACATGTAAAAGTAGATTTTATGTAAAATGGAATGAAATGGCCCATATAATTTTAAGTAATGCAAGATGAAAATCAAATAGAAATGTACCCATAGCTAAGCTGCTGTCAAACAAGGTGAGACAGCGTGCCTGTAGCTGAGTACTGGTTCAAAGGCTGCAAAATGCTTGCCCGTAGCTAACCACTGGTTTAACACACTCAAACTGTGTGCAACTAGCTGTGCTCAGCTTAACATGCGTGCTAATAGCCAATTAAGGTTTAAACCAGCGCACACCGTTTGCGCGGAGCTACGCACCGCGCCCACAAGCTAACCGCTGGGCAACGTTAAGCAAGCTGTATCAAAACTGCCTTCACACAGACACACCCCTCAGCCTGTCTAGACAGTCATAAAAAATAAAAATCAGTGGTCAAATTCGAACCCAGGATACCATGCACTAGAGTCAAGGTACTAAACCACTAAGCCATGACAGCAGTACCTAGAAATGCAGAAATAGCATATATATATATATATATATATATATATATATATATATATATATATATATATATGTAGAACAGACCTGCAGGCAGAATGAGTGGAGTAGGGGAGAGACGTTGCTTTTGAGCACAGCGGTGGGGCGTTGAGGAGTCCAGATACATGGTCTGGCTCCTAGTCCATCATCATGAGGCCCAACTCATGCAGGGCCAGGTCTCATGGGGAGCATACAAGGCGGAGGCATGGTACCAGTTGGCTCATGATCTCACCAGTGCCACTGGGATTCCACGTACTGGTGAGCAGGTTCATCACCACCATGCGGACCTGAAGAGACGCAAACAAGACCAGTTGAACCAATGGATCCAGGAGGCCCGGGATATGCCCAATGCCCCACTACTGAGTAAGTTACAGTTTACTATGTATGTAAGGAATTCAAGTAGCTGATACCATGGAGATGTGTATTCCAATATTACTTGTTTTGTATTACAGCTGCAGGTGTCTGCTCTGCGAATCGCAGGGCTCATGATAGCAGGCTGGTGCGGCTGCGCCACCATGCAGGTCAGTAACCCCACCTAGTACTTGTAAATAAATATGAAAGTGTGGCAGTTAGCAGAACAGTGCAGTGTAGTCATTAAGTAATAGAATGTGCAAGCAACAAGTGTAAGTGTGCAGGTATGTCTGCATCAAATAATTGTTTAGCAGTATGTAAGTGAAACTGGAAATATAATTGACACACTTAAACAGTCTGTAATATAGATGTCCCACCATTAATTAAATTTAGTTCAACCTGCAGTAGTCTGAAGAGTACAGCTGCAGAAGCTGAGTTAAGCACATGTGAGATATATCCCCTGTTGAAATACTGAATCATGACAGAAGTGAGGCTGCTGGAAAGTGTTGGAATAAACACAGGTCTAATATGTTAATAAAGCATAGAAGTACCAACCTGAACTGTGAAATAGCACGATGTGTGAGAGTGAGAGAAAGGGTCATGTATTCACAAATAAAGTAGTAATAACTCTGGAATAAATATACTGCAGTCTGTCAGTACAGAACTAAATGCATGTGTGAATTAAATCTGAACAGGCCAACATGATGAAAGTGTGTCTGAATCTGTATATGGTGATCACAGTCAAGAAATCTCAGATAGTATGAATGATTGTCTGACATACTAAACATCCACAGTTGTCCCCTGCTCTGCCAGCAAAATGTAGCAGGATGATGTATCTGATCAAATCCAAAATAACTTGTATACTGATGTATCTGTAACAGTTGTAGCATGACAGTCAAGTAAATATCATAATATAAATATCACCCTGAACTTAATTGTGTTTATATTATCAACTATTACAACTGTATAGGAAATGTATTTGTTATGAATGTGTCAACATTTTCTTTCTCCACCCCACCCTCCAACTGCAACTGAAAAAATTCACTCTTAACTGGTATGTATAAATTGTATTACCCATGGACATTTGTCCTGTTGGTGTATAAATATATGCATGTCCGTTACTGCATGTGCCCTCTTCATACCTGCAAACCTGATGGCCTGTTGCCATTAATCATCCCTGCATGTTGTTCGACTGTGTATTGCTGTTCAAATAATGCATGTGATATGCTTGCTGTTCAATGGTGTTAATATCTGGGTGTTTGTTTAATGGGAATACCAATGCATGCTGTTACAACTAATTTGAATGGAATGATATGCTACTAACCCAAACTAATCTGACATTCTCCCAAACCTAGAACGCTTGGGAAGGTGGGTCCCAGCGGACCCACCTCTCCCACCTCATCTGGCGAGTGCACCTGGCACTAGTGCCCAGGCTGGACCCTCCTCCAGTGGCCCTGTGCCACCTTCGGGTGGAAGCGCTGCAGGGGATGGGGCCCGTCCCCCCTCTGCAAGTGTGGCCGGAGGAGCCCGTCCACTCACCCTCCAAGGTGTCCGGTCTGTGGTGCGAAGGGAGATTCAGGACTCTGTTCTTGGGCCCCTACGCCAGCTTGAGGCCTGGGTGGCACAGCTTACAGGCATGCCCATTGTCCCGCCTGCACAGCCCCCAGCACAGCCCCCTCCTGGGCTGTGAAGGAACAGTGGCAACTGCCTATGGGTGGGGATATCAGTTCCACTGTTGCCATCTGTGGGCTCATGGGCTCTGGATATCCCAACCTCCATCCCCGTCAATTGTGTAATCCCCCCACACGTGTCATACACCGCCCCTGTATGCGTCTTGTCTGTCTTGTCTGTTAACCTACCCAACCTACCTCCCCAGCTATACCAATTACCTTCACCTGACATACCACTCTCACCTGAAAAAAAAAAAAAAAAAAAGGGCACTCTGTACCCACAAAAAAATTACGCCTCATACATAGCTGTCCATGTCGCACACATGTCCACTGGACATTGAAACTGTTAATTACAATTGGCTTTACAACAAGTATTAATGTTGTCCTGACACCTCTCTCAGGGGTGGAAGGTTTAAAATGCCACACCAAATTACATATAAATGCACAGCTGTTGCTGCTAAAGACATGGGCATCTATGGGCCTTACCTACATCCCTCCTGCAAATCCCACGCTTGTTTCCCTACTGTCTTACCCTCTTTGTGACCCCTTTTTTCACCACTTACTGTCACCTCTTTTTCTTTTCTTTCAAAGAAAATAGCGTGGGTGTGCGCATGTGTTAGCGGAGCTCACTGCCAGTGCGTATGCGTGAGCTCCGCACAAACAAGCGCAGACCTGGTTTTAACTGCTTAAAAGTGCCTTTGGCACTTTGATTGACAGGTCCTGTACTTATTTCCAAAGCAAAATAAAATTCCACTGTCAGTCCCGAACCCAGGACCTTGGTAACACTAGTCAGTATGACCTACCGCTAAGCCATGACTATCATACAAGAGCATAGTGCTAAAATAAATATATCATGTAATAGTAGGAATGAATATAAAGGCAATATAGGATGTGTACTACCCAAAGCATGTCAGGTAGACTTTTACTGTCATAATTACTGGATTTCCATAATAGTTTACTGTTAACAGAAACAGCCCTGCTAATTGTTAGTTTGTAGTTGATAATGTAAGCTAATGTACATATATGAAAGTATGTATATGTACACACACATATGTATATATATATATATATATATATATATATATATATATATATATATATATATATATACAGGGAACAGGTGAGAGAAATGCAGCAACCTGAATCTACAACACAGCATGAATCATGAGAGACTTACTAACCTTCACACTCACAGAACACTGTCCACAGCATACCAGCATGGTCCACGCCCTTGCAATCTGAAAGGACAATGCCTATCTCACATACCCTTTTATAGCACTGTCCTGAAATCACAGTGAGACATCAGTACACAACTGGCTGCATGCAATTATCAAATTCTGGCTTACAATTGGTGCAGAGGCCATCACATGGACCTACGCAGATACCTACAAAAGCATCCAGTACTAACACTCCACACATGCAATACATTCATTGCACCAAACTGACAGAGAAAGAGAGAGAGAGAGAGAGATAGAGAGAAAGAGAGAGAGAAAGAGAAAGAGAAAGGCAGTGATAAAAAAAAATCACTGTAACTTCACAGCACCAAAAGCAGCAGCAGCAGTGACACATCAACAGCTGACACAAACACAGGTAATGCAAAGTAGCAGGTTAATATGTGTTTACTGTGAAACCTCCAAATGTATCATAGTTCAGTATCTATAGGTATGTCCATGAGTTAGGTTGTGTGTACATAGTCCCAGCAAAAGGGGATGACCATACATCACATGTCAATCACTTTTAAGCCATGTTCATGGCAGCAGTTGTCTGTGTGTTGCCCTTTGCAATGGTTGTAGTGACCGCAGTGAAATGTTTGAAAGGCTGGATCAGCCCATCACAAAGGCACAGTGGCTGGGGGTAGGTGTCCGCAGGTACCCGATAACACCGTTGATCAAGAGACAGAGACAGAGACAGAGATCCTCAAAAAACAAAATAAAAAATACACACAGCATTAAACTGTCAGCACTGCCAGCAGGAACAGTATCAGGCTGTGCCAGCAGCAGCACAAACCAAAGCCATTGGTAACGCAAACAGCTGCGACAAACACAGGTAATGTAAAGTAGCAGGTAATACTTTGCATACTGTAAACCATGACAATGTGTCATATGTCTGTATCTATAGGTATGTCATCCTGCCGGTACATCCTTTGTCACCATTGTTCCTAGGTAATGGACAGTATGCATTGGGCATAGATCAGGGTAATATGGTACCTGTGGCACATGCATCCTCACAAAGCAGCCATGAGCAGGGTCCTCCGATGGTACCATGCAGACAGTCGCCCATGGGTTCTCGTGGGGGCATCCGTGGCCGTACTGCCTCTGGCCGATGTGCCCAAGGAGGTATGTCATCCTCCGCTATGTTTCGGACTGTTATGCAGGCACAGGCGCGTATGGAAAGGTACACCAGACAGGGTCTGAGGGAGCTGAGAGCATGTCGCACAGCCATGACAGACGGCATGCGTGACATGGCGAATGCTATTCGTAATTTCACCGATGTCATTGACACACGTTGTGGGGACATACAACAGCTGCTCCACAACCAGATGTCCATGGGCCAGGGTGATGGTGTGCATTTGCGGCGTCGATGTGGCCGTATGCCGGCAACAGCACCAGCTGGCAGTCGGCGTGGATGACAACAGGCCCGCTCATGCACCCCAAGTGCCAGCAGCAGCCCCAGCACTGCTGGGTCTGTGCTGTCATCAGGATGCCCCAGGAGACCATGTGCACGTGGCTCTGGACAGTGCCAACAGGGAACTGTGTCCAGTCAACACACACCCGCTTCCAATGACAGTACCCAGTCTGGATTAGTACCGGATTAGTACTGGATTAGTAGCACCCCTGCCAGGGACAAGTACTGTGTCCGTGCCCACAGACACTGATCTGGATGACCTGACAGGTGCAGTCTGTGGCTGTCCACAAAACCCTGTACATGGCAGCCATTATGTAGAACTGTGTGCGTGCTTACACACATGCAGAAATTTAACACCTCGGGCAAACACATACACACACACACACTGCACCAGCACTGGTCCACCCTGTACTGCTGCCCCTCACGAACACACATAGACACACATGTCAATTGGTGGTACCAGTGGCTGGCTTGGGCATACCTAACCCACACCCTGTGCATATGATGACACTGTGCCACCTCCTGCATACTACAACATCAGTGCAGGAAAAGGTAAACACATTGCTGATGCACAGGGTGACTACATAGATGTGTATAAGTAGTAACATGTTGGTAACTGTTCAGTGTTCCACTATGATTGTGTGTATATCCCAGCATTCCTGCTGCAGTAACTGTATGAATGTCCTGAATTGTTATCTGCACCCATACTACTTACCAAAGTGTACCAGCTGCACACCATCACATGCTAGTATTGACTATGGGAATGTGCATCATGTGCTGTATTGTAGATTCAGCTATATGTATCTGTTCTGTCACACATGCATTTACACCCACCCTGCTACCCCCACACATGCACATGCTCACCTGCCATTTCCATGACTTATTACCCTACATAAGTAGCTGTCGACAAGTGACAGGTACACATTTGCAAAGTGCACTATTTGGATTACTACCTAGTTCCTCTTCTCTACCTGTACTCATAGGGTGCAGGCAACCTCATTACTTTAAAAGTGTAATGTGCATCAGGTACTGCGGTTCCCTGATTGCCACATCCAACATGTTTTCCATACAGAAATGCACACACAGAAACATCCCACATCCACACACTTGCCACATGCAGGTTTCAAAACACTATCTAGGTATGTTCTGGAACATGTGCGTGTTACAGTAGCATGTTGCACTATACTGAGTAGTGGCAGTTGTCTGTTGTCATGTTGTTTGTATAGGGTGCTGTCAACATCACTGTTTGTTAAGGGAAATGTGCACCCTGTAGTGTGTAGCCCCAGTTGGCAAAAGGGGCATCTTACCCCCAGCATTATGCACACACACTAACCCCACTCACACACATACTTGCCATTTGCAAGATTCAACCCCCTACCTAATTATGTTATGACACTACAGACAGATGCATTAGCAGAGCGCGCTATTTACATTATTAGGAAAAATCTTTTCTAATGCTGTACTTAGAGGGTGCTGACATCATCTGTGTTTAGGAAGAGGGATGTGCACCCTGTAGTGTGTTCTCCCAGTTGGCAAAAGGAACTTTTCCCTCACAGCATTATGCACACACACAAACCCCACTCACACTAACACACATACAATCCATTTGCAGGATTTAAACCCCTACCTATGTTATGACACTAGACACAGACGCATTAGCTGAGCATGCTATACGGATTATTGGGGAATTTTACTTCAAGTAATATAGTTATAGAGTGCTGACATCATCAGTGTTTCAAAAGGGGAATCTGCATCCTGTAGTGTATTTTCACAGTTGCTAATAGGGGCATTTCCCGCACACACATAGATGTGGTTGATGTTTGCATATGTGGGGGATCCGGTACTCCAGTGTGATTAGTATATGGTTCAATCTCAACAATGAGGGATATACTTCCGGTGGTGAGCATTTTGTACCCATGTTTGTGATGATCAGGTCTTGTATATTTTCCCCTCTTGTGGGAATGTTGACTACTTGTTCCATAGCTAAAGAGTTTCTGAACTATGGGAACCTTAGAGCTCGGGTATTGTGGCTTGAGTAATGTTCCCAGTCTATGTTTGGGTAGTTGAAGTCACCCAGTATGATGGTGTTTGGAGAGAAATCTATACTCTCCTGTGTCTTCATGAAGGCTGTGTGGGATTCTTGAGTTTGAGAGGGTGATCTGTAACATGCTACACACTGTAGGGCTGTTTTGCCTATGGTTAATTGCACCTGGATGGCGTGTGATGCTTCATGCATTGACACAAACCTGGAGGTGTGTGTATCCTTGATGGATATGGATACATCCCCTCCTTTTGTGGTACAGTCCGGGTTTGGATGCCGGTACACATGATATGAGGTAAAATCTGAAAGTGTTGGGGTGCTCTCAGGAGCCTTGAAGAAGGTTTCAGTCACCACACAGACACTGATGTTCTCCATACTGAGGAGGGCTTCAAGGGCGTGCATCCTGAGATTTAGACTTCTGTCGTTGAGCAGCATTACCCTTATTTTTTTATATTATTGTTTTCTACTGCAGAATGTTTAGAATTTAAGCCTTGCATAGAAAAGGCACTATGGGGGTGGCAAGAGCCTTGGCCAATATCCGGAAACCTAGGGGTGACAGGTGCATGACATCCCTTGCAGAGCAGCGTGGATTGTCAAGCATGTCATCCCAGTCAGACAGACATTGGATCCCCTTAGAATTACAACAGTAATTAAGACAATTATTGAAAATGATCATTTTGTGTCTGTATTGTGGCATCATTCTTGGTGAGGGTAGGATACTGCTGAGGGTCAGGGTCATACCAGCATGGGCTAAATAATCTGAGAGCTCCTCTGTGTCTCTTTTCATGTGCTCCAGGGAGGTATGTCTCAGGTCGTTCACAACGGCATGAACAATGACTGACTCATACTTGTACTTGCTGTGGTGTGACCTGAGTGCTTGTGTTATGTGGCACATTCTATCACCCGACAGGCAGCTTACTGTGACCCTCACCTTGCTCAGTCTGGGGAGTGGGACATCAGTGTGTCTGACTATGGCATCACCTATTATAGGTGTGTCATGCATTGTGTTTGGCCTTAGGGGCTGTGCCTGTTAAGAACACTGACTTTGTGAGGTCTGTGTTGCTTGTGATATGTGTTCATGTGGGATGCAGCGTGTCTGGCCATGTCATTTCTGTCCGTGGTCTGGTAAGTATCACCTTTGGTGACATAGATATTCATATGTCAGCTGGTGAGCATTTGCAGTGTTACCTACTGAAAATGGTACAGCTTGTTTGTTGTACAATGGACTACATGCAGCCCTGCTTACAGTAGCTATGTTTGCATGCATGTTTCCTTGCAGTTATCCTGGAATACTGATCCCACCTGCCATGCAGAGTTACACAGCTTCTGTGGACCCCTAGTGACATCTGCATAGCTTACTATATGTATGTTCATGTCTCACTTGACAGAATGTCACTGTTTGTCCTGTTCACATGTACGTTGCCTGTGACACTTTGCATATGACTTACCTGGCATCTGTCCACGTGAGCAGTCATATATGCCACTGCTAAGTTATCACAGGCACTACACCCTCACATACTCATCTTCTGTTGAACAACCTGCTTTACTAAGGACAGCTTGCACCTGTCACTCCTGGGCTTTTGGATATTGCCAAAGGCTCTTGCTACCCCCATAGTGCCTGTGTTAGGCAAGACTCAAATAACAAACTCACTTGCATAGGTATCACAAGGGATAAGAAACTAAGAGTAATGCTACTCAACACCAGGAGTCTAAACCTCAAGATGCACACACTCGAAACATTCCTCAGCATGGAGAACATCGCTATCTGTGCAGTAACAGATACCGGGTTCAGGGCTAACGAGAGCACCCCAGCACTACCAAGTTATACCTCATACCATGCTTTTCAGCCCCAAAACTTGGACAAAACCACAAAAGGAGGGTGTGTATTGATATTCATCCAAGATACCCACACCTCCAGGTTGGTGGCAAAGCACCAAACATCAGAGACTATCCATATGCAACTAACAATGGGTAAAACTGCCTTCCAGGTTATAGCCTGCTACAGACCACCCTCCCAAACCCAAGAACCGCACTTGGCCTTCCTAAGAACAGTTGGAAATATGTAGGTCTGTCCATACACCATTATATTGGGTGAGTTAAACTACACAAACATAGACTGGGAGCATGGCTGTAGCTCCAACACCCTAGCCCAAAGAATTTATGAACTAAAATGCTATGGAACAACTTGTTACCACTCCCACAAGAGGGGAAAACATACTGGACCTGATCATCACCAACATGGGGACTCTATGCTCCAGACCAGAAGTGTATCCCTCACTGGTAAGATCAGACCATAAACTAATCTCACTGTATATTCACATCCCAACCCCACCCCCTGCACAGAAAACCACAGTCAACAACTTCTGTAAAGCAAGTTCACACTCCTTAAAAATGATGTGGAAACCTTCAAAGCCCCTGGGCCTGTTGAAAATATGGACCAGATTGCAGATACCTGTATAAAAGCATTCTATGGACACCTTCAGGAATGCATGGATCATGCAATCCCAAGTAAAAGCAAGACCCAATCCTCCAAAGGCAGACGTCCTGTCTGGTGGACACCAGCCATAAACAAACTATACAATAGAAGGATGAAGCTACTAAATGATACAACAAACTCCCAAAATGTGAAGGCATCACTGATGAGTATTAGAAGAAAACTACAGCCACTCATAAGATTGTCTAAGGCCATCTTTGAGAGAAAATTCCACAAGACACTAAGGATAATCACAAGGCTTTCTTTAGTTATGTTAGGAACCTGGGTGGTAATTCCCAGATATGCTCAGAGGTAGTCCAAAATGTCAAAAGAAATACCAAACACACAGACATTGCCAACATCCTAGCGGACAGGTTCAGTGCAAACTTCTCCCCCCCTCCACACCGAAAGGGCAAATATGTATCCCAGCAGAGTGCTGCCCCCCCTGACATCTCAGATGCTCAGGTAAGAGCTGCCCTCTCCAAAGCAATAAACACTGCATCAATGGGACCACACAGTGTCCCGGGCTGTGTCCTGCATGAACTCCAAGAAGAGCTACACCCAGACATAACACTCTGTTCAATCCCAGCCTTACTACACGATATGTGGCCAAAGAGTGGTGTACAGCAACAGTGGTCCCTCTACATTTAGGTGGTGCCTTAATGGATCCTGGACACTATCACCCCATAAGCCTGACTAGCTTGGTCTGCAAAGCTATGGCAAGGATCATCATGGACCTCATAAATATAGATATTGGGGACCTACAGACACTGCATCATACCCAGTTTGGCTTTGTTAATGGCAGATCCTGCCTCTCAAACCTGGTTGATTTCTTTGAAACAGTCACCAAGGCCATTGACAAGGTGAAGGTGGTCTACACAGCCTACCTGGACCTTGCAAAAGCCTTTGATACAATACCCCACTCGGGCATTCTAGGGAAGCTCACCAGTGTACATATAAACCCCTATGTCACTACATATATTGCACAGTGGCTCAAGGGCAGAACACACATGGTTAGAATTGCTGGAGCCATGTCAGCCTCAAAACCAGTTACAAGTGGTGTCCCACAAGGCTCAGTCCTGGGATCTGTCTTGTTCAGTATATATTTATCAGAGGTACAGGCCAACATGGAAGGCCTGTGGCTGAGCAAGTCGCAGATGACTGCAAATTGGATGCCATAATCAACTCTCCAGCCAACACAAGCATCCTCCAAAAGGGCCTCATAGAAACAGACGACTTGTGCCAGAGCCATTCCCCCCTGACACTAGAAATGGAGGCATTAGCAGAGTGTGATACTCAGATTACTGGGAGATTTTTTTTCTCCTGATATTCTTTGTAGGGTGCTGACATCATCAGTGTTTAGAAAGGGGAATGAGCATCCTGTAGTGTGTTTTCCCAGTTGCCAAACAGGATGTTTCTTTCATACACATTTACACACACACTAATCCCCCCCTTCATACACATTTGCTGGATTCAAACCCCTACCTAATTATGTTATGACACTAGAGATGGATGCATTAGCAGAATGCACTATTCGGATTACTGGGAGATTTATTTTCTCCTGATATACTTATAGGGTGCTGACATCATCAGTGTTTAGAAAGGGGAATGTGCATCCTGTAGTGTGTTTTCCCAGTTGCCAAAAAGGAAGTGTTTTTCATACACACTTACACGCACGCTAACCCTCTTCACACACACTTGCCATTTGCTGGATTCAAACCCCTACTTAACTATGTTATGACACTAGAGACAGACGCACTAGCATAGTGCGCTATTCGGATTATTGGGAGATGGCTCTTCTCCTAATATACTTATAGGGTGCTGACATCATCTGTGTTTAGAAAGGGGAATGTGCATCCTGTATTTTTTTTTTCCCAGTTGCTAAAAGGGACATTTCCCTCACACAGACTTGCACACACACCAACCCCGATCACCCACACACACACACTCTGGCTAAGCTGTCATTCCCTAGGGCAAACAGCCTGGTGTTCACCTCTACATCCATATGTTTAATTGTCAGATGCACATTATTTGTTGCTGATAGCAGTGTTTGCAGGTCTTTATTGCCATAGCATTCCCTGTTTGTATGAACAACTTGTGTATCTGTGGAAGATGTTTGCATATGGGGGGGGATCCACTATATCATGTATGTCTCTGTAGTCATTTAAGTGTGATCACTGGGCAGATTGCTGTAATGTTGTTGGTTCCTGGAATAACACGTACAAATACCAGATATGTGTGGCCAAATGCTAAACTGATATTTGGCCTAAGTGTGTGAGCATGCCCAGTTCAGCCCTCCCATGGCATGTTGTCTGAAATATGTCTCATTTATCTAAGTGTGCGAGCATGCCCAGTGTGAGCTTTCCATATGTTGAACTCTGCAGCCCATCACATTTGTGGATGAGTGTGAACTGCAACAAATATCTCCTGTTTATGGTTGTGTGTTGTGTGTCATGTTGTGTAGTTACTGTCCAACTGCTTTGTGTGTGAACACAACAGGGATTATACTGTGCCTGCAGGGTTTGCATGGGATACTTTGCATACAGTTGTCAACATCCGTTCATACTGACCTAACACTGTAGTACTGTATAGTGTACTGGTTCAGTACTTTCACCGTGGTGGACAGTATACTGGGCTTTAGTCCTATCATTGCTTTACATTTCCATAGTGAGCAGAACAGCCTGGTTAGGCTCCAGTTGTGCACATCTGGCCATGTTGCATTATGTTCAGATATTAACTACTTAAAACAGCCTCGTCCAACATCAGTAGTGTATTCCACAATATAGGTGTACATTGGCAAACACTACCGATGTGCCCTAGGCCATTTCTAATGCTAGTCGGAGAGTGTGTTTGTCCTTCGACACACATTGTAAGTGGAGTTTGCCATGACATATGTCATGGTTAGTATACTGTGCCTCTGTCTACCCGTGACATAACAGTGATACCCAGGGTAAACCTACCATCTCCCATCCACTCATTAAGATTCCTGTTGAGGAGAATCAACGAGTGACTCTATGGATAAACTGTACTGGTAGTTTACTCATGCGTGGGGGTGGCTTCTGTGTTATGGATAATGCAGTACAGCTTGTCCTATGTATGTCAGTGCTGGGGTTCAGGTCCCTCATGTACATAGCTCACTGCCATTCAGATTGTAGAAGGTGCAGCATGTTCATTGATTCCAGCTTGGACATGGCTTTATACATCAGGCACAGCTTGCCTCTGGGTGGCCAGCATGGCAGTGTGTGGAGTTGCAGTTTGTTTAATCAAGCAACACATGACATCTGTTCAAGCTCTTTGATACTCCTGGTGAGGTACTATTGTGGACTTTACAGTTGATGGAGGTGTCTGCTGAGGTACACCCCACAGGGGCTATTGTAGTCAATTGTAACGCTGATGAAGGATAACTGCAGAGCCACAATGACCTCCCCTTATCTAGATCTCATAATCTTCATGAGTAGGTGGGTATATGGATTGTTTCTGTTAACACTACAGCCACATGTTTGCCCAATGCAGGATACCTATCACCTTGTGTCCCCAGATCTGTCATTACATGTTAAGTATGTAATGGGTTAACACCTATGTGGTAATTGGTGGGCACTTACTGTATATCCACAGGGGTTGACTATACAGTTTTCTGCAATTACCTTGCTGACATGGCTATGGCACCAGTTGTCTGTTTCTATGTGGCCCTTTTGTGGGATGCTTGTGTCAGCTGGAGGGTCAGATATGTTGGGCAGTTTGTAGTCCTCTGCAAACATGTTCAGGCACAGTCTTTCCATGTTGGCCTGTACCTATGGGACATATATACCAAATGAGGAGGTCCCAGGACCAAGCTTTGAGGAATGCCTGTTCTATCTGGTTTGTAGTCTGACATGGCTGCAGCATGTCTGACCATGTCAGTTCTATCCTTGGTCTGGTTTGCAACCCCTCTAGTGACATAGGGGTGTATATTTAAGCTGGTAAGCATATCTATAATGAACACATAGGGTATTGTATGGAAGCCTTTGCAAGGTCCAGCTACGCTGTGTGGACCACATTGCCCTCATCAGTGACCTTAATGACTGTTTCACATGAGTCAAACATGTTTAGGGGCAGGATCTGCACTTAAGAAAGCCACAGTGGGTAGGGTCCGGTGTCAGTAGATCCCCAATATCTTTATGTTTGTGGTACATGCTGATCCTTTCCATAGCTGTGCAGACCAAGCTTCTCAGGATTCTGGGGTGGTAGTTTTTAGTATCCATTCAGGCAAAACCTTTGTTGAGAATGACCAGTGTTGTTGTACAGTGCTCTTTGGGTACATATCCTGTGTTAAGGCTGACATAATGTCAGGGAGGCAGCAGTCTGCTGGGAAATATATTTTGCATTATGGGGGGGGGGGGGGTTTGCACTTCACCTGTCAGGATGTATGTTGGCAGTATGTGTGTGTGTTTTGTTTGTTATTTGTAATATTTGTGTGATCCAGAGCATATCTGTGAATTCCCAACACGCTTCCTACCATCAGTTGCAGAAGCCTTGGGATTATCCTTAGTGTCCTGTACAATTTGTATCATCATAGGTTCATAGGTTCATACTAGGCTGTCCACACTAGGGCATTTGTAAGCCTAGCCAGAGTGTGTGTCCATTACTTCTGTGTTGGACATGGCCTTGTACAACAGACATACAATGCCTCTGTGTAGGCAGTATGTGACTGCATTCAGCTGGGGTGTCCACAGCCAGGCAGCATATGACATATATTTGTGACCCTTTATACCTCTTTTTGAGGTACCTTTGAGGTCTTTCTAACTGCTGCAGGTGCCAGGTAAGGTACATCCCAGATGAGGCATTGTACTACATTATGAGTCTGATAAGAGAACAGTATAGTGGCACAATGACCTCTGCTGACGTACATGTGAATCCTTTCATGATACGGTGTCCAATATAGACAGTCTTCCTAGCCAGATTGGCAATGTGACTGTCACATAACAGGTTACTGTCCACTTGTGTCCCTAGGTCCCTGATTACTCCTTCCATACATAATGGTTTACCACTTATGTGGTAATTTGTGAGTACCTTGTTTTCTATTTGGTGGTACATTCATACTGTCCACTGTCTTCAGGACAGCTGGGTGGGGTTCCTGTGTGTGAGAGTGTGGTCTGTAGCATGCTACAGACTGTACAGCAGTCTTGCCTACGGTTAGTTGCACATGGGTGGACTCCAATGCTTTAAGCATTGTCAGTTAACTGGACGTATGGGTGTCTGTGCTGAATATGGATACTCACCCTCCTTTTATGTTTTGTTCCAGGTTTTGGGGCCATAACACATGATATGTGGTATTACCTGGTAGTGCTGGTGTGCTGTCAGTCAGCTTGCAGCAGGTTTCTATCAATGGACAGACATTGATGTTCTCCATACTGGGGAGGGCCTCAGGAGCATGCATATTGAGGTTTACACATCTGGCATTGGTCAGCATGACCCTTCTGTTTCTTTCCAGTTATGTTTTCTGGGTGGTGGGTTAGTCTTTTTGGCCTGGCCTACAAAAGGCTCTATGGAGGTTGCAAAAGCCTTAGGCAATATCCAGACGCCCACGGGTAACAGGTGCAAGCCATTCCTGGAACAGCAGCATGGCTTGTCAAGCATGACATCCCAAGCAGGCAGACATTGGATCCCCTTGGAATGACACCAGTAATTATGCCACTTGTTAAAGCTGATCATTATGTGATTGTACTGTGGCATCATTCATGGTGAGGTTAGGATGCTGCAAATGGTCAGTGTCATACCAGCCTGAAATACATAATTGGACAGCTCATCTATGTCTCTTTTCATGTAGTCCATGAAGGTACATCTCAGGTCATTCACAGCAGCATGGACTATGACTGCATCATATTTCTACTTGCTTTGGGGTGACCTGCATACTTCTGTTATGTGGTGTATTGTAGCAGCCTACAGGCAGCTTACTGTACCCTTTCCCTTTTTCAGTCTGGTGTGCATGACAGCAGCGTGTGTCACTATGGAGTCACCTATTACAACTGTATCAGGCATGTTGTTTCTCCTTCTGTCCTGTGACTGTTAGGCACACCAGCTTTGTGTACTATGTGTTGCATGTGCTATGTCTGGAGGTTGTTTGATTGGGTGTCTGCTTTGGAGACTTCTGTTGGTGTGGTGTGTTTGTAATTAGGGCCTCTGGGAATGTTTTTCTGCGTTTATGTGTTTGGTTTACAGTTGTTGTAGGTCTATGTGGGACTGGGTTTGTGGTGTATGGTGTATCCTGACTAGTTTTGACAGTACTGAGTTGGGTGAGCTGAGACTCCAGATGGCTACATGGTTGCATCTATCACATATATTTGTAGTTATTGGGGTGAGTTGTGGTTGTGTGTGTACTTGGGACAGGTGTCACATTGTCTCTGGATTCACAGAGTCTACTTGTTGTGCCTGGCCTTAGTGGATTGTATGTGTGGACATATTTTATTGCCATACTACTGATCAGTGATTACTTCCCTTTTTATGTTTGCTCTATCATGTGGTAGCTTCCTCATTCTCTTCAGTTGTTTGGTAATGTCTGGAGTCCAGCATGTCAGATGCCTGTGTGTATGGCATTGTGTCTTGTTGTTATTTGTGATTGCAGAGTAAAAGCATTCCTGGCTGTGTTCATGGAATGCCTGTATAACATGTTCTGCAGTGGGTCCCATATTCTGCACTTCCACAGGGCCTTTTGTGGATTCCACATCGGTTTGGAGGGGTGCAACCTATGCTTTACACATGTTTTTCACTGTGGTATTCTGGCCAAGGACTGGGGTCGGGATGTGTATATCCAGTGTGATTACCCTATTGTCTGGTCTTACCAGTACCCATGTTGCTGATTATCACATCCAGTATGCTTACCCCTCTTGTGGGGGTGTTACGTTGTTCCTTGGCATTTTGGTTTATGGATTCTGGGAACTTTTCTCCAACTGTGTTGATGCTAGTATAATGCTCCTGGTGTATGTCTAGGTATTTTCAGTCAAGCAATATAATGTGGTTTGGGGGTCTTGATATATTCATGTATTCCAACATAGGGTTAGTGCAGTTCCTGATATTAGGACAGTAGTCTGCAGCAGGCTATATACTGGTGGGACGTTTTAGCCATTGGTATTTGACCATGGCTAATCCATGCTGCTTCTTGTTGTGGTACCAACATGGGGGTGTGGTTATCCATGACATTTATTGCTAGTCACCCTCCTTGTGTAGCTTGTTCCATGCTTTGCAGCTTTACAGCACAGTATGAGGTGTGACCTGGTAGTGTTAGGGTGCTGATGTGAGCCTTGACCCAGTTTTCTATTACAGGACTGATATCTACATTCTCCATACTGTGTGTGTTTACACTGCACGCATCTTGCTGTTTAGACTTCTGGCATTGGGTAGCATTACATCTAGGTTCCTATCCCTTGTGGAACCTATGAAGGTGGGTTTGTATTTTGAGACTTACCTATTCAGGGCATACTGTGGGTACTGATGGCCTTTGCCAGTATCCATGGGTCATGGACAGCTAGGTGCACACCACCCCTAGCAGGTGGTGCATCATGTCATACTCTGCATGTCTTCCCAGCCTGAAACACATTGGCTCCCCTTTGACTAGCTGCATTACTTCAGCCAGTTATTGCACTTGATCATCCCATCGTCATTTTGTGGCTTCATTTTTGGTGAGGGTGGATGTTAGTCAGGGTCCTCAGGTGTGCATATGGTACATGGTGTTACATTACTTAACACACAGCATTCATGCCTCAGGTGGTGCTGCCGGGCTGCCTCTGTCGAATACACATATCACAGTCCCTGTACATGTGTGTGAGCAGGTCATGTCAATGTAGGCATCCATGTTATTATTTGAGTGAGTCGGAGGGGGTATCAGTCCCAGTGTTCCTACTGAGCCAGTGTATGTGCTATGCATTGCCTCTTTGCCAAGGCCAGGGCATACTGGGCACGCCTCCTTCTGCCTACTGGGGCAGGCTCAGGTTGTTCCTCCTCCGAGTCACGCTCTGCCTGTGATGGCCTTGGCAATGGTGGGGGGATGTTTGGCCTGGCCCTATGCTGGTCCTGCTGCAGCTGTTTTCGCAGGATCATATTATGTAGCATAGCACATATCATGATCATTTGGGTACATGTAGTTGGTGTGTACTGCAAGGCTCCACCAGATGTGTCCAGACACCGGAACCGTGACTTGAGCAGCCCAAACACACGCTCTATGACATTACGTGTTTGTGCGTGTGCCTCATTATGGCGTTCCTGTTCAGGTGTGTGTGCATTTCTGAAGGGTGTCATCAGACACGGCTCAAGTGCATAACCTGCATCCCCCACTAGGTGTCCATGTGGGAAGTCCCCACTGGCAAATGATTGGCACAGCTGTGTCAGATGCCCGATGTGGGAATCGTGGTAGTTCCCAGGGCAGCCAGCACACACATTCATTATTATGCCCTGGGCATCACACACGACCTGGCAGTTGATGGAGGGGAAGCCCTTGCGGTTAATGTAGACTCTACCCCACTCACCAGCTGGTGCTTTGATGCGTATGTGCGTGCAGTCTATTGCACCCAGTACCTCAGGGTATCCCGCTATTTGCTGGAAGACACGCATATTGCTGGCCACAACCTCACAGTCATTGGGGAAATATACATGATCACCGACATGTGCTCACATGGCATCCAGGAACTGGTGCAGTACCCTGGAGGCTGATGCCTGTGATATCCCCATCATATCGCCAGTTGGTCTCTGGAAAGTACCTGTTGCTAGTATTCTTAGGGCAACACATACCTTAGTTTCCACTGGGATGGGTTCCCCTCTGTTGGTTCTGTGTGTGAGGCTTGGCCTGTACAGCTCAACAATTTGCTGCAGGAGGTCTCTGTCCACTCTATAGCACTCTACTATCTCCAGCTCATGTAACCCATGGTAGGTGACCCTGGGCCTGTATACTCTTCTCCATCTCCTCACTCTAGGTTGTCTGTCAGCATCTGCATTGTCACCAGAAACATGGTTCAGGACTCCTGAGAGCACCCCAGCACTACCAGGTTATACCTCATACCATGCTTTTCGGCCCCAAAACTTGGACCGAACCACAAAAGGAGGGGGAGTATCGATATTCATCAAAGATACCCACACCTCCAGGTTGGTGGCAAAGCACAAAGCATCTGAGACTATCCATGTGCAACTAACAGTGGGTAAAACTGCCTTCCAGTTTATAGCCTGCTACAGACCACCCTCCCAAACCCAGGAACCCCACTCAGTCTTCCTGAGAACACTGGAAAATATGAAGGTCTTTCCGAACACCATTATATTGGGTGACTTCAACTACCCAAACATAGATTGGGAGTATTATTCTAGCTCCAACACCCTTGCCCAAAGGTTCATAGAATTCATAAACTCAAATACTATGGAACAACTTTTTACCACTCCCACAAGAGGGGAAAACATACTGGACCTGATCATCACCAACATGGGGACTCTATGCTCCAGACCAGAAGTGTATCCCTCACTGGTAAGATCAGACCATAAACTGATCTCACTGAATATTCACATCCCGACCCCACACCCTGCTCAGAAAACCACAGTGAAAAACTTCTCTATAGCAAATTTTACACTCCTCATAACCGAGGTGGAATCCTTCAAAGCCCCCGGGCCTGTGGAAAATAGAGCCCACACTGCAGAATCCTTTATAAATGCATTCTATGCACACCTTCAGGAATGCATGGATCATGCAATCCCAAATAAAACCAAGACCCAATCCTCCAAAGGCAGACAACCTGTCTGGTGGACCCCAGCCATAAACAAACTATACAATTGAAGGAGGAAGCTACTACAAGATAGAGCAAAATCCCAAAAAGGGAAGGCATCTCTGATCAGTATTAGCAAAAAACTAAGAGCACTCATTAAATCGTCAAAGGCCAGCTTCAAGAGAAAAATTGCACAGGACACTAAGGATAATCACAAGGCTTTCTTTAGTTATGTTATGAACCTGAGTGGGAATTCCCAGATATGCTCAGAATTAGTCCAAAATGACAAAAATACACCGAACCCACAGACATTGCCAACATCCTAGCTGACAGGTTCAGCGCAAATTTCTCCTCCCCTCCCCACCAAAAGGGCAAATATCTATCCCAGCAGAGTGCTGCCCCCCTGACATCTCATATGCTCAGGTGGGAGCCGCCCTCTCCAAAGCAAAAAACACAGCATCAATGGGACCAGACAGTGTCCCAGGCTGTGTCCTACATGAACTCCAAGAAGAGCTAAACACAAACCTAAAACTACTGTTCAATCTCAGCCTTACTACAGGATATGTACCCAAAGAGTGGCGTACAGCAACAGTGGTCCCTCTCCACAAAGGTGGTGCCTCAACAGACCCTGGAAACTATCGCCCCATAAGCCTGACTAGCTTGGTCTGCAAAGCTATGGAAAGGATCATCATGGACCTCATAAATAAAGATATTGGGGACCTACAGACACTGGATCCTATCCAGTTCGGCTTTGTTAAGGGCAGATCCTGCCTCTTAAACCTGGTAGACTTCTTTGAAACAGTCACCAAGACCATTGACGAAGGGAAGGTGGTCCACACAGCCTATCTGGACCTCGCAAAAGCCTTCGATACAATACCCCACTTGGGCATTATAGATAAGCTCACCAGCTTAAATATAAACCCCTATGTCACTAGATGGGTTGCAAAATGGCTCAAGGACAGAACCCACATGGTTAGAATTGCTGAAGCCATGTCAGACTCCAAACCAGTTACAAGTGGCGTCCCACAGGGCTCAGTCATGGGACCTCTCTTGTTTGGTATATATTTCTCGGAGGTACAGGCCAACACGGAAGGACTGTGGCTGACCAAGTTCACAGATGACTGCAAACTGGGTGCCATAATCGACTCTCCAGCCAACACAAGCATCCTCCAAAAGGGCCTCATAGAAACAGACAACTGGTGCCAGAGCCATGGCCTCAAGCTAAACGCCAAAAAGTGTATAGTCATCCCCTTTGGCAAAAACAAAGTGCCCACAAATTACCACATAGGTGGTAATCCATTAAGTACAGAAGAAGTAATTAGGGACCTGGGGACCCAAGTTGATAGCAATCTTTCATTTGACAACCACATGGCCAAAGTGGTTAGAAAAACATTTTATATAGCCCACCTAATCATGACGGGATTCACATGTAGATTAGGGGAGGTCATCGTGCCTCTTTACTCATCCCTCATCAGGCCCATAATCGAGTACAATGCCCCTTTTGGGTTGTACCTTACCAAACACCTGCAGCAACTGGAAAGACCCCAAAAGTACCTCACCAAGAGGATCAAAGGGCTCAAACAGATGCCATATGCTGCCCAGTTAAAGAAACTCCAGCTCTACTCAGTGGCATACCAGCTGTTCAGAGGTGATCTGTGCCTGACGTCTAAGGCCATGTCCAATCCGGAATTAAGGGACATGCTGCACCTCAATTAATCCAAATCCCATCGAGCTACATGCTCAGGAGACTTGAACCTCAGCACTGAAATAAATAGGACATGCTGGAGGGACAGATTCATAACCCAGAGGTTCCCTTCACTCTGGAATAAACTCCCAGTCCAGGTTAGGCAGAGTCCCTCATTGATTCTCTTCAAGAGGAGTCTTGATGAGTGGATGGGAGATCATAGGTTTACCCTGGGTATCACTTCTGTGTCACTGTTAGACAGAGGCACTGTATACTAACCTCGAAAAAGGGCTTAGCAAAATTAATTTAAAATGGGTGGCAAAAGCCAAACATACTCTGGCTAGGCGTATAAATGCCCTAGGGCAGATAGCCTAGTATGAAGCTATGAACCTATGAACCACCCTCAGCAATTCGCCTATGTCTGATTATAACATCTATGGCAGCCCCTAGCATTTCTGCTCTGAGTTCAGCTTTTTCAGTTTTCTGTTCTGATAGCTTACTCCTTTCTTGCAGTATCTCTTGAGAGAAACACCCTGCACTGCTGTTTGAAGTGTTGTAAGTGCTGGGTTGGGCTTCTAGTCTGCCTGTGTAATTGCCTGCTTCTAATTGTTATCACCTGCTAACTCCAGCAGTATTCCCTGACAGCTTCCTAGTAATGTGGTTATTTCCTTTTTCCTCTCTGTTTCCTCAGGAGGAGCAATGTGCACACCAGCATAAGCACGCTCACAGTTGCTTACACGCGCGCACACATACTTACACGGTTTGGACTTGGCTGATTCATGTTAAAATGTGCGCACACAGCCTTATACATCAGGCAACAGGTTTCCCGATGCTTAGATTGCCTTACATGCGCGCACACGCGCGCAAACCATTTTAAACTGTTTGCAACACGCTCCCACATGGTGAGCCTGCTTTACACGCGCGCACATGTGCACATGCACGTATATCAAGAAATTTTGAGTGTAGGGATAGTGTACACCCTCTATTTCTTGACTTTCCTAGTGTTCTGTTGGGACACACCTCTCTCCCTGATGTCTGTCTGTCATCTGTCAAGTTACACTCCCCTCCAATGTTATGCATTTCTATCAATCATTCCCTCTTGTGATGTCACCTACCTCTTACTCTATTCCTCCCCCTTCTGTAAGTCTTACACTACTCAGACAGTGCTCATTAGCTATGTGGAAGTGTGATTCAGTATTGTAACCCTCATTTACATAGGTTGCCTAGTAATGCTTAGTTACATCTCTTACACTGAGCTTCCCCCCCTTGGCAACCACTACACGGTGGCCATTTTTTTTGGTCTGCTGGTCCCTGCATAGTCATTCCATGTACTACATACAACCCACAATTGTGGGCTTATAAGCTTCACTTTTTAGTTTTATGCAGCGCACCCCATTTGCGCAGGTGTGTGCTGCAGTTAAACATCAAAATTCCCCGAAAAAAAAAAGTATTTTTAAATAATTTTGCATCACTTTTTTATGCCAATGGCCACATATTTGGCCATTGGCATGCTAACTGATACATATGCAGCCTTTATTTGGAGCTGACATGGCTCCGTTGTGGATTTTGCAGAAATGTACTCAGTTGTCAGCTGAGTACATTTTTGCAGCTAAAACTTCCGTTACACGGACTGGTTTGGGCTTCCTGGATCGCTCAAATACCTCATTTGCATATTTTTGAGCTGCAAATGAGGTATTGAGGATTTCCACACCCAGTCCGTGTAAGAGACGTTTTAGCTAGTCTCTTACACGGAGGTTTGGGCTGTTCCTGGATTGGGAGGCTTACACAGAGGCTTACACTACTCTTAAACTCCGTGTAAGCCTTCGTGAATCCTGCCCAATGTGTTTCAAAAGTATTTTAGATCTTTATTACATATTTATGAATTCACTTCTTCCCTCTTTTTTATTTAAGTTTTATTTATTTATTGCAGTTTGTCAAACAGGTAAGTAGGCTGGTCAGTCTGATCTTTTTCAACACTGAATCAGAATAGCAAATTATACGAAATGTAAAACAGATTGGTCTAATACACTGAATAACATAACTTGAACAACATAAAAATAACTGCTGCTTAACTCTTCTGCACTTTTGCAATGCTTTAAAATGTTCTAGCTATAAATAATACTTTTTTTTTTTTTTTTTTTTTACAATCTCTCACAGGATTTCTGAATTTGAAAATCTTGCTTCCCAGTTGAACTATATGCATGTAGAAATAGTCCTATCTAGATCTTCAACATCTTTCTCATGTTGCTTTTCATACTTTCCTTAATTATCTACTTCTTTGAAAGCTAATTTCTGACACATATTGACTAACTTACCCCCACAACTTTTATTCTTCTACAGTTTATAAAAGTATATATTGTGGTTTCTGCCATTTCACATCCCTGCATTGAACATGCTCTTTCTTCACTCCTTTTTAAATTTCATAAAATTATTTATATATATATATATATATATATATATATATATATATATATATATATATGTGTGTGTGTGTGTGTGTGTGTGTGTGTGTGTGTGTGTCTGTGATTATGTACATATATATAAATACATATATATATATATATATATATATATATATATATATATATGTATGTATATCTATATATATATATATATATATATATATATATATATGGGTTCATATGAAATGAACGAAAGCTTCTTTCACCGACACCGAAACATCGACAACGAAACGACCGACAACTGAAACCACCGACAGTTCACAAGCACAACACCTCATACACTCCACACCACAACAACAACAATTAACAAACTAAACAAATCCCCACTCCAAACACCACACACACAACACAAGCAAACCAAAACCCTAACAAACCAGCACTAAACCTTACATACACACCTATCGACAACCCTAACCCTAAGGTCCGTCACTATCGCACACTCACCTGACCTGCGCCCTAACCCTAACTCACTTAACCCACCCCTAACCCAAAAGATATCTCTACTACACACTTACCTGACCCGAGCCCTAACCCTAACTCACTTAAGCCACCCCATCCCCACAGACCGTCACAATCGCACACTTACCTTACTCGCACCCTGACGTCCGTCACTACCGCATACATACACATCCTTTCCCCTTCCGCTTACCTCCGTGTCGCTGTTTTGCTGCGTCGGTCTTCTCGTTGTCAATCTTTTCATTTCGATATTCCAAGCGTCGGTGAAAGAAGCGTTCGTTCATTTCATATGAACCCATATATATATATATATATATATATATATATATATATATATATATATGTGTGTGTGTGTGTGTGTGTGTGTTTATGTACATATATATAAATATATATATATATATATATATATATATATATATATATATACACACATATATATATATATATATATGTGTGTGTGTATATAGATTCACTATACAATCTCGAAATACTGAAATGTCGAATTTCAGTATTTCGAGACTGAATAGTCAAAAAACCACATACACGAAAACCCACAATAACGAACACTACAATCGCGATCATTCACACACACACACACACACACACACACACAAACCAGGACATAATCACATACACACATACACCTACCTAACTAAATAAACATAACAACACATACAAACCCACTTAACCTACCTATAAGCAGGGAGGCAAGCCCCCCTGCACCCCCCACACCCCCCTACTTATATATTCTAACTCCGAGGTCACACTAAACACACAAACACACAGCAAACACCACCACAGACACTCACACACACTAAAATCCCTACCCATTATCCTCAAACACACAACACTTACCTGAAACCCCAGATAATTCCACAAGCCACACCACACGTCACGAACGCGACACCATGATAGCGGCAGATTCGACATTTGTGGATTCAGCATAGTATAGTTTCGGTTAACTGCACTTTCCACTATTCAGTCTCGACATACTAAATTTCGACATTTCAGTATGTCGAGATTGTCTAGTGTGTGTATATATATATATATATATATATATATATATATATATATATATATATATATATATATATATATAAAATCAGAATAATAAAATTCTCCAGAAAAAAAAATCTTCCTACTCCAGCACATCCCTGGAACTTGTCCTCTTAACACAGCTGATTTACTCTCCTCTTCTAAATGTCCTCATGTATTAACTTAAATAAATATGCTTTATTCCTGTGTATTATGATTTTCTTTACTTTTGTATAATTTCCATATTTATATTCCACACGTTTTCCTTTGATACTCACATGCATTGCATCCAATTAATCATTTTGTAATTTTTCATCCATATTACTTTCCCAATACTGCTTGTATATCTTCCACAAAACCTTCTCTAATAAACATTCTACATCACTATACATGAATCTACACACATAAAACAGGTGCAAAATAAACCAAAAATACAACTGCATTTATCATCCCAATCTGTCACCCATTTGCTTTTTATATATTATTCCCTCAGCCTAGAGTACACAGAGCCTTTACTCAACAAATACTGTTTTAATACTAAATTATTTTTATTGATATGAAAACCAAAAGAATCTCCTTGGTAATTCCATGATAGTTCTTTATTCGGGTCTATATCATGAGTGAATTGACAAATTGCGAACACTCATAATATCGAACATACTGGACCTCAAAGTGCTTTTTCTGAGATCGCTGTACAGTGAAGAATGGGATATTTTCCCTTTCTTCACTGTAGTGCGATCTCAGAGTTGGAATATATATTTAACGGGGGCTGTGGGGGGTGCAGCCTCCCCACAATAGGAAGTTCGAGATCCAGTACGTTCAATATTATGAGCGTTCGCCATTTGTGCGATTTGCTCATATGATATAGACCCCTTTATTCATGACATTTCACAATTAAGCAAATTAATCTTCTTTTTAAACAAAAAGTTAAATGTTTTTACTGTCCCATGATTTATTTCATTATTGTCAGACTCATTCTCCACTCCATATAAATTACACCTTCTTTACCAAATGTTATTTCTAATACACATATCTCCTGTTTGTAAAATAATTGCTTCTGGTTCTAATTCTACCATTAATCCTTCACATTTCTGTTACTAACTGCCAAACCCACTATCAGAAACTGTAACTGTGTGTTTCATCTTTTTTCCATCCTTGCTCTAACTACAATGTCGTCAGTATAATACGCTAACAGCAGTTTTACTCCCTCTGTCATTGCCCATTACCATTATCATTATTCACAGGCACTGCATTCGTTATGAAACTAAACATGATTGTACTCATAATGTGGACTTGTATGACTCTTTTGTATCCACTTTTTCTTTCAAACCACACGTTAACTAGAAGAAACTCCAGTGACACATTATATACCAATTTACATAATCCTGTTATTTTCCCCAATGCTGTAACACTCCATTCAGCTCCAGACCTGTTTGTGACTGACATTGTCAAATGCTTTTGCAACACCATACACTAGAATTTCTACCCCCTTCTCTCTTGGACTAAACTGTTTTATTATTACCATTTCTCCTGCATTTCTTCTCTGTATATAAAATATGCCTTATTCTTAACAAAAATAGCCCTAACAAAACTGATTTCTTCCCTATCTTATAATATTTTTATATAAAACAATTGGATACAAGTTAAAACCTTCTTTTTAATTGTTTTGCCATATAAAACTCATCACAATACTTACTATCTGTGATTCTGTGATTCTTGTACCTATTGTAAAAAATACTCATCCAGTAGTTTCATAAAGCACACATTTCTTCTTGCTGCTTGCTTATGTAAACATTGAAGCCTGTACCGTTCGTACTTTAACAGCTTGAAACACTGACAAATTTATTCTAATTATATACTTTTCTGTAGTTCTTCTCTTCTTTCAAATATTTGCTTTCCATTCCCATTGTAAATATACATTTTTGTTCCACATATTAATTTACTATTTAATATTTTCTAACTACCATATTTTGCTTATTTTAGCTTTTAACTCCTCCATAACTGTTTTATCATTTTTATCTGTTCATCCAGTAAGAAACTAACCCCTTCGCTCCTTACTTAGTTTTGTCAATAATTACTGTCACCACATTATAGCCTTTATTTTCTCTCTTACTTTCAAATATCTGTTTATCCTTTTACAAACATTCAGTATAATTTGTTCATAAACTCATTATAACATTTACTCATTTTGAATATAGATATTCTCCTTTATATTTTTGTAGTGCTATCCATCATTCTGTCCGTGATCTCTCTTCCCCATATTATTGAAACTTTCACTTGTTAAAAAACACCTACTAAACATACTGTCACAATGTTTCACACTACCGTAATACCACTAGTGCAATAAATCATTC
Organism: Protopterus annectens; assembly: GCF_019279795.1. NCBI lineage: Eukaryota > Metazoa > Chordata > Ceratodontiformes > Protopteridae > Protopterus > Protopterus annectens. The sequence continues at coordinate 415,607,690 of NC_056738.1, read as the reverse complement.
TTTATACTATTAACAATGAGTTTTACTTTTCTCACCCTACCACATTCTCAATCCCTTTTCATTTTGTCATTGCCATATATTTTTCTTTCCTTCACTCATTCTCCAATAATTCCAACTTCTTTTTTATGATATAAATATCTTGGAACTTGTTTCTATATCTTCATTTGTATCTAAGCATTCTGATCTATTTTAATTCTTCATTTTGATTATATTCAGAGCATTGTCTTTATTTGTAACACTATTATTTAAATAATACTCATTGCCTTTTTCTGCAATATTTTCCATATAATTGCTCATATTTACTTACAATTGCTTTATTTTCCTGTCTGAGTACTTCATCTTCAAATGTCATTCTTTTTCCTCACTACTTCCCTCTCAAACTCTTCTGTACAGTCCAATCACAAATTACCTTCTTTATTACATTAGAGCAAACCATTTTATAATTTAGTCTGACATATCCCACTTCTATTCATTGTTTACAGTGCCTTTTCTTACATTCATTTAGAAAATTGTCACGCGTTTATATCACATTATAGAAAGATGAAAATAGCGAACGCTATTTCATCGAACCTAAAATATCTAAACCACATAATATCGAACATTCAGAACAGCAAATTTTTTCCTTGGGAAAAAATTTGCTATTCTGAAACACATACACACAACACAAGCACACCTAAAAACATCAATACACACACATACACTTATAATCTTACAACTAACCCTACACTAAACTATACATACACTACTATCTGTCCACTTACCTTAACCCAAACCGTAACCCTAAGGTCCATCACTATCACACACTCACCTAACCCGCACCCTAACCCTAACTCACTTAACATGCCTCTAACCCTAATTCACCTAACCCATGCCCAAACCCTAACTCACCTAACCCTAACTCACCTAACCTGCACCCTAATCCTAACAACCACACAATCGCACACTTACCCGAACCCGTCCAGTACATTTCCACCACAGCACTGAAAATAGCGAAGCCACAGAACCGGCCAACCAAATCCTTTCCCTAGGAAAGAATTCATTGTTCTGCAGCTTCGCTATTTTTAGTGTTCGCTCAAAACATGTCGATATTAGAACATTCAAAGTTTTAAAACTTTGATGTTCTGATATAGACCCATTGTCATCACATACATAAAAATAACTGGTCTTTTGTTGGTTGTATTACCTTAATGGTACCCCTGTTTTAGTTTATAAAGACCACAATTACCAAATGAAACAAGCTCAAAAATCATGTACTTGAGGTATAACCTAAATTTCCAACTTTCCCATCAATATTCTGATCCACAGTCATATTTATTTTATGTATAGATATACATGTTTCCTTTAAAATGTATGCTTCTCTTTCATAATTGTGTTTGATTCTGAACTGCAATTATTTTTCTCTTATAGTTTTTCCATTGTCTTACAAATGTTTTATCAGAATATTTCATAATAAAACATTACTAAGTTGCAAGTCTCAAAAGTCACATTACAAAATGATTTGGAAATTAAATGAATAAATGACACTGTGTCCTGATTTTTAAATCCATGAGCTTGGAACGGTGAGTACAATATAGCATACCTATTAATGCCCTCATCAAGCTTACTTTATCATCATCTGGTCACCTTTGGGATGTTCAGCAATGGCAAATGTGTAGGGTGTCCTCCTTGGAACGTTTTCTGGACTCCTAGAATTCCTGCCACTTAGCACTCTATCAGCATAATTATAGCTGCCTTCCTCTAAAGCTGCTTGGTTCCTTCATGCTTCACCTGCAGCAAATCTGCTACTAGTCCTTTGACACCATTTTCTTATGCTTATTTTTCCTTCTAACAAAGGAAAAGTTTGTTCTACATTTAAATTTCGAAGACCACTTGAACCATCCTGTGGTACACTTTCATTTATCAGTTTAACCAGGATATCATCTGGAAGCTCTTCTTTACTTAACATTGTTATTAAAACATCTCCCGTGTCTGTTTTAGCAATCTTCGTAATATTGTCTTCACACTGTAGTCTCATCTCCTCCATGTTGGTACATATTCAGAATAGTTATCCACTGGCCAGATTCATCACAGTTAGTGTAAATACCACCTCATATTTCCCATTAAATTAAACAATATCAAGTAGAACTAACCCATTCAACAAGATATAAATAAGTCAGCATAAATCTAATCTAAAACTAGAACATACAGTTCTCCAGGCTTAAGTGAATGGCAGTGTGCATACTTGTTGCTGTTTTATAATTTCAGTTAGTTCACTACCGTGGACATAGCCAAGCATTAACCATACATGCTGAGGTATACACTTAAAAATTAGTTTGTGAAATATGCTAGAATTCATTTTAAAATTCTTCATTATTTATCATGGTTTGTGCTTACAAATTTGGTTAAATATATATATATTTTTATATAATGTTAGTGTGAATGTGTATAGGGCTTTGCCATCTGCACTACTACTTTTAGCAGTGTGTCTGTAAAATTACTGGGATAAAGAACTGCATGAATACATCTTTTAAACACATTTAAGTAAAGTTCTCATGAAATTACTGGTATACCACAGACCTTTAGCTTTTTTGGTCTGCTGGCAAAGTCAAAAATTTATCAATGTTCTGAACAGAGCAGGCTTGTTTAATAAAAGATGAGATTAATCATCTCAGGATTCACACAACAACAAGATATCTTATATGAATATTGACAAATATGTTGTATTCACAAAGTTTGTGCCACATTTGATTTACAGAACACACTTAGAAGTCTGTAAAGATTTAGCTAAGCTTCTTCATTTTTCTATCTTTGTTTTTATAAGAAGTTGAAAATAGCTGGACTTCAACTCGCGTTCTGATAATCTGTATAGCTGGGAATTATACAGCTAAACAAATTTTGTCTTTTTCTCAACAGTGGGATCTAGTGTGTGAGTGGCGCTCCCTAAAGCAGATTGGCCAAAGTGTATATATGGGAGGGCTGTTGCTAGGAGCCATTGTGTTTGGAGGACTATCTGACAGGTAGGTAATACCAGTTTCCCACATCATTTTGCTATTTAGTGTAATATATTGTACAGTAATGTACTGCAAGCTGTCTGCATTGTATAGTTTGATTGCCTTTTTATGCCACAGAAGCAGGACATTACATGCCTTCAGAATGGAGAAGTATTAAAATCGATATCAGAATGTAAACAGATAAAATTTTTTTGCATAGGTATGACCAAATTACTCAGTCATATTGTCCATAGATTTATAGTGATCTTGAATCAACTCCCTCCAACTGGTTCACGGTCACACCACAAGTTTGACTGTGATCCCTGCAAGAAGCCTACTATATTAACTCATTTTGTTTTCCAGTTTGTTTATTTAACTGCATATGAAGAATAATTAAAGCACCCAGATAGGTTTTGATATCTGACAAAAGGAGGTGAATAAAGAGTGATAATAGAAACAAGGAATAGGAGTTCAATTTGATTCAAGCTCCATACCAGATTATACAGTTAAACTCATGGAATGAGGTTCATAAAGATAATAAATGAAACACCATCATCACCCCCTTTTTCACATTTTCTACATGAGGTCAGAGTGTCTCATCAAATATCACCACCTGTCTTAATTCAGTTCCTATCTACTACCTTCTTGGACAGTCATGCCTGACTGTTATAGTTCTTCTCTCATGAAATCCAGTCATCCATTTGCTAGACATCCTCATTTCCTCTTGCTTTCTTTCTGTCTCTTCAAATCCTCTTCACCAGATCATTCTAATTTCATGCACATGTGGTCAAACTGACATAATCTGTTTTCTTTTGCTTTGTCTCCAACTGGAGCTACTTTGGCTTCTGCTCTGATGTCATTATTTCTTCATCTACCCAAAGTGGACATCCTACTATCTATTTCATGCACTTCAGCTCCATCACCTCTCTAGCATCCTGAACTGCTCTGCCTTCACTGCCCACCTTTCTGTATCATACAGACGTACTGTTGCACCGCTGTTTTCTATACCTTACTTCTATTTCACACACACACACACACACACACACACACACACACACACACACACACACACACACACACACACACACAATATCCCTGACATTCTGTGTGGCCCCTCGAGTTCAAGCTTTGATGTCCTCATTCAGACATTCCTTTTCCTCAACCACCCCTCCCAGATACTTGAGACTGGTAACCCATTCTATTTTTCCCTTTTATTAACTTTTATCTTCTTCTGATTTCTTTTATTTGCTGCCATGATAACTGTCTTGTCTGTTCTCAGTTTCATCCTATGTGCCTTCAATTTTGCATTCCATTCCCCTATCATTTGCAGAAGCTCTTGTTCGACGTCTACTTGTCATACCACATCATCTACATACAGCAGCTTTGTTGATCTGTCCTCACCAAACTGTTTGTCAGTGTAGACCATCACCAATATAAACAGCAGTGGGTTCATAAATGAACCCTGATACACACCCACTCCCACTGGTAACACCACTGTGAGTGTGAGCACTGTCTGTATTTGTGTCATTTGGTCTATGTACATAGCTTGCACTAATTCTAGTAATGTTTCAGGGACTTTACTCCTTCATATGACTGCCCATATCAGCTTTCTTGGGACCTTGCCATGTGCTTTCTTCCAAGTGTAGGCATGTCTACTTGGACTCTTTCCTCATATCTGCCTTATTTTCATGTATCTGTCTCACTACAAACATAGGATTGGTTGTTTATGCACTGCATGAAAGTGATGCATTACAGGTTAATATCAAAAACTACATACTGACCAGAGAGGAGTTAAGTACATTGTGCAGATCTGATATATACTGCAGTATGCCTACCAAATAAGAAACACTGTATGGTATAGTGCTGTGACCTGTGCTACCAATAACAAGTTGTGAGCATGTTAAAGTACAGCTCTGTAGTGGTGAAAAAAATGAGATGAAGTATGTACGTTATTAAATCACAAAGATGGTAGGAGAGGAGACAAAGTAACTCCTTCACAAATGGGACATTAATTTTTTTTGAGTTTGTCATGTCCTTTATAGCAGAATTGGCAGCTATACCAGCTACACTTGAATGGGAAGAGGACTCTTTTTAAATAAGTGGCAAATTAACTTCAGGAACCTGTTGCATAATAGAAAACTTGTTTTGGGGGTGTTATTTTGTTTTTCCCCTTGGATGCATAAGAAATGAGCTGCAAACTTCAGAAAAGTGCATAAATTGGGGGTGTGGCCAAGATGGTGAACAGTTTACAGCACTGTTTTTTTTTTTGCTCTGCTTCATTTTAATATTTCTGCCTGGATTTTTACTAAAAATAACTAGAACATTTCAAAACTTGATAGATTTGTAGTTGAACATCTGCTGAAAGATTTACTACAAAAAATAACAAATCTGAAACTCTTTTAACTGCTTTTTCCTGTCAGGAAAACTAGAAAAACTAAGTGTCTCAGAATGATCACTCTAAGCCCAGTGTACAGGACAATACTATGAAAAAAGACAGATAGGCTATACTTAAAATCAGTGCGTTATTTGTAAAGATAGATAAATTAGAAAGCAAAATGGACAATTTTAAAGAGGAATATAAAAACAAGTTGAAGTGCTGAGTGAATCTCTTAACTAACAATCATCACAAATGTCGAGTATAGAAGAGACAATATCTGATTTTGATGGAAGATTGCTTGAAAATGAGAATAACACTGAATTTCATCCGAAACAAAACAACGTATTCTGATAAAAAAATAGAAGAGATAGAAAACACATCTAGAAGGAATAACATCAGGATTTGCGGGATTCCTGAAAAAGAAGAGGGAGGCAGTATGATTCAGTTCCTTAATAACTGGCTGCCTAAAACTTTGAACCTGCCTTTGGCATTGAAAGGGCACCTAATCACTTTCTAACTCATCTTTAAAAAGCCCACCTTCACCAATGTTAATGATCATAAGATATTTCTCAAGTCAAGATAAGGACTTAGTCTTAAAATCTGAATGAACTAACTATTCAGTTAAAATTAAAAAAAAATACTGTAGTATTTGACAATGACTATTTAACATTAGTGATATCAAATAGTGTGCCACTTGTTAAAAGCTTATAGAAAAACAATATTAAAGCACAAATCTTGTCTCCAGCAAAAATAAGGATTCACCTTGCAGAAGGAAAGAATTTTAAAACCTTGGTAGATGGATTTTACTCAGAAAAATAAAATCATAGAAGAAATGGACTGGAATCTTCAACTACTCTGAAGAGAAATGTAACAAGAGATGGATGGTTAATAAAAGCCAAAAACAGTAAAAAACTAAAGGACAAATGAAAATCAATGTATTTCATGGTTATGAATTCTTATTAATTTAAACATGTGCTTGAATACTTATGAACAGGTGCTGAATATTACTTTTTTCAAGATAAATCATTTATTTCTTTTTTTCTACTTCAAATAGTTACTAGTTCTCTTTTTAAAATGTTAGAGTTTGATTCTGTTAGCTATATATGAAATTAAAGACACTTATTTTCATTTAGAGTTTAAAAGGTTAAACTATTAATTTTATTAAAAGTTATTCATTATCATGATGAAACATGTTAGGTGGCACACTTTCTGATATCTTGATATAGCTAAGTAATGTACTATTAAATATAATACAAAATGCAACAAATGACACTAAAGAGGCATGTTAAGTTAAATTTTGGGTTCTTAAAATGGTCCAGTATTGTGCTACTGATTGTATACCTGACATGCAATAGCACCCAGGAAAGTTATAAACAATGTATAAAAATATAGCTTTTTACATATATGAAAGTCACGAAAAAGTTAAACCTGGATCACACATAACTGTCATTCTTTTAATGGAGGTGTATATGTTATGTCTCCTTTAAAAATGAGTCTGTTTTAGATTAAACATCTCATACAAAAAGTGCTTGGTGAATCATTAAATGTTATTTCTTTGAGTGCAATAGTTTTTTTTTTTTTTTTTTTTTTTGGTGGTTTGAAGAGGTCTGGGGATTAATGTATGGTATGGGGTGGCTTGGATTCACTTGCAAGTGTTTTTCTGTGAATTGTAACTGATGGACTGTTCATTTTAAGCCCTTATCATATAAACCAGCTTGAAACAACTCATGGCTACTTTTATGATGCTGTGCGAGTTCTGAAAAATTCTAAGAACTGTCCAGGTTACTTCTTCCTGTCTAAAAGTAAATAATCATAATATTTTGAATCATATGCAAAAATGTCAAAGAATACTAGTTGGATACTGAGCAAAAGACAGTGAATTGCATTCTAAACCACTGTCAGTTATTACATAGTTCTGAATACTTCCTACTGATAGTATACCTGACATACAATAGTACATAGGGAAGTTATGCTAGGTTATAAACAAAGTATAAAAAATATAGTTTCTTACATATTTAAAAGTTATTATTGGAATATTAAATAATAAGAGTAGCATTCATACTTTTACAAGTTAAACCTGGATTGCACATAACTGTCATTATTTTAATTCAAATCTATATTTTATGTCTCCTTTTAAAAATGACTGTCTGCTTTATATTAAACATCTCATACAAATAGTCCTTACTGAATCATGAAATGTTATTTCTTTAATTAAAATAGCTTTTTCATGGTTAGCATACTTTGATTTTTTTATGGTTTGAAAGGGTTTGAGAGATTGCTGTGTAATGTAGAGGTGGCTTGGATTCACTTATGAGAATCATAGCTGATAAACTGCTCATTTGTAAGCCCTTGTTATGAGAACCAGCTTAAAGCAGTTTAATTAGAGTCATGAGCACTTTTGTGATGCTGTGGAATTTCTAAAAATTCTTTGAATTGTCTGGGTTACTTCTTGCTGTCTAAAAGTAAATAATCATACTATTTTGAATCATATGCTGTCAGTGAATACAAATTACATAATAAGCAAAAGATGATGAATTGCATTCTAAACTACTGTCAATTATTAAATAGTTCCGAATGCTTGCAATATACTAAAATAATAGTTTATATACTAGCTTATAGAATGATACTTCTGATAAAATTTTAGGATTGTGTTTATTATCTCTTTTTAATGATGACACAACTTAATATCTTGGAACAATTTATTATGGAAAGTTTGAATCTTAAAGGGGAAGATTTTTCAGATGTTTGTTCAGTTACTATTAGACATAACATTTGAGGAAAAAACAGGACTGATTATAACAGTAGTACATGATTAAAATGTATCAAATATATAAGAGTAAATATAAATGTTCTATTATATGATATTCTACACTAGGATTATAGCTAAAATATAAAACCTAGGCAAATAGTAATAGAACAAGACAGTATACAAACAGAAAGAGATCAGAGTGAATAAATATGTATATAGTTAAAGAATATAAATATGTCTACAAGGATGGGTAGTTGGCATAGTAGTTAAGGTGTTTACTTTGTAGGCACTAGGTGCAGGGTTTGATTCTCACATGGGCTAATTGACTGGGCTTGGAATAGCTCAAAAGGACAGTTAACTTGGTACTAATTTATGAACTTATGATCCTTTGAACACCTTTACACATAGCAAATAAAATAAAACAAATATTAAATCATCTGACCTATAAATTTATAAATATGAAAATAACAACTGACTTCCTTCCTATAGTAGACCAAGGAGATAATATCAGGTACAGGGAATGATGAGTGTAGAGATATTCAGTTTGGTCAACTTATTATAAAGGTTCTGAACACCTGTTTAACTTTTCTTATTCATGGTACCTCACTGATGGGCTTTTTTAAGATGATGCATACTAAAATTATGAAACACACTAATATGAATCAGAAGCATGAGATAAGCATTGTTAGTCCAATGGAGAGTTTAAGAGGTGGTTTATTCATCTTTTTCAACAAACTAGGAATATGTTATTCCATGGTAGAGTGTTTTAGGGATATTTCATTAGGTGATATTTTTTTTTGTTTCAACAGTTTTTTCCATAGCTGAAGATTTCATATTGTTATATAGAAAGTATATAATAAGTTCTGTACATACATGTGATTCATTATACATATTTTCTCTCTCTCTCTCTCTCTCTCTCTCTCTCTCTCTCTCTCTCATATAAATACCTAATTTTAAATGCATATCTAGTAATATTAATGGATTGAATAATCCAGTAAGAGTGGAAGTCTACTCCAATACTTGCAATTACTTAACGCTCAAATAGTATTCCTACAAGAAACACATTTACTTAATAAAGGTGTAAAACTTTCATTAAATAATTATTTGGTTTTAGCAGGTTCTGGCTTTCAAACTAAAAGAAGAGAAACCCTCATTTTATGGAAGAACTCACCAGTAATGCCTAAAGTAAAATAACTCTATTTTGGTAAAAATGATACATTAAGCAACTATATATATTAGTGAACTCTTATTGGATTTCAGGGGTTGGAGCTAAAGATGCAAAAAATAACTTAGACATTATAGCCTATTGCATCAAAGGTAAAGACATAATGGCTGGTGATTTTAATTGTATTTTACCTGACAAAGATTCTACTGCAGATAGAAACCTGAGAAACACATCTTTATGCCCATTATCAGACAATAATGCCATAATCTTTAATATCATTTTAAAGACTGACAATTTAATACATTACAGGAGTTTACCAGCGTACATTATTAAAATAAAATGATTCAATGATTGTTATGTTAAAGAGACCCAAAATTTCCTAAAAATAAAATGAATAGTGAAGTATCTGATTTGTCCTGTGGGATTCACTAAAGCCTTAATTAAATGGAAGAGTTACAAGCTGGAATATTAATAAAACAAGAGAATGGGACAAAGAATTGAATGTACTACAGGCCAGAATAGACACATTAAAGTTAAATCTAAAACCAAATGACACTGTCAGCCAGTCTAAACTTAAAAACTTAAATACAGAATATGTTGAAATTCTGAATCATAAAGTTCCAATAAAACTGGAACATCTTAAACTTCAGCCATATTCAGCAAACCCTTAAGCCTGCATAAACTTGCTCTTAGATCAAAGAAAATTAATAAACTAAATTATATCAAACAAATTATAACACATACAAATAATAAAAAAGAAAAGAACAGAGAGCTTTAAAATACTTTATGAAAATATTTGAAACTTTTCTAAGGGAACATATAAATAACAAAATAACAAGTAAACAAATACAAAATGATAGACCATTCACTTTAACAGAAATAAAAGATCAAATAAAAAAGTTAAATAATGAGGTGCCGGGCTTAGATGGTCTTATACCAGAACTATATAAAATACTACTGAAAATGAAGTTAAAATATTAGATAAGCTCTATAGAGAAGAAAAAACAACTGTCCCCCCATCATGAAAATATTCCCATATATCACCTATTTTAAAACAAGATAAGCATCCTACAAAATGTTCATCTTACAGATCCATTTCCCTTTTAAATGTGAACTATAAGATGTTCATATCCAGTTTTACTAACAGAATTAATCTACTTATACCTAAACTAAATAACAATGATCAGATAAGAATGCATACATTAATAGACTATGCAAATAAAAATAATAAAGAACTTTCTGTCATTAGTCTCAATTTAGATAAGGCATTTGACTCAGTTACTTGATCTATTTAAAACACTTGAAGTGTATAATTTCTCACCTGAGCAAAATGCATTAATTTTTAAGTTGTACAGTAAATCTTGTGCTTATGTGAAATAGGTTCCTTTTTTCTAATTCCTTTAAATTACAAAAAGGCACAAAACAAGGCTGTCCATTGTTGTCATTACTTTTTGCATTAGTTATAGAACCCTCTGCTAATAGTTTTAGATCCAATAAGAACATTAATGGTACCAAAATAAAAGAAGATTTTAACTAAAGATTCAACTATTTGCAGATGATATTTTACTAGCAATAGGAAATATAGAAAACTCATTAGAATGTATAATTAGTTCTATGAGTCAGTTTGAAGAAATCTCAAACTTAAGATTTAATCATAATAAAACCAGTATGTTATCAATTAATACAAAATTAAATTCATACAAAAATATTCTAACATCAATTGAAATAGCAATCAAATAAAATACCTCGGTATAACCATTATATTTAATAATAATTATGCAAAACAACTTTCAACAGATTGCTGATAATATTTTAAGTTTAGTCATAAATTGGAACAAATTCTTATTTACCATAGAAGAATAATTAATGCTTATTAAGATGGTAATTCTCGACAAAATATTGTTTGTTTTACAATCTTTAGTGCTATCTCCACCAAAAAATTAAGTAGAGAAATAACATTCTACTTAAATTGTTTTGGCATCCTAATAAACCAAGAGTTTCCTTTGATTGGCACAGAAAAGTTTGGGATAATGGTGGAATAGGATTCCCTGCTATTCAATTGTATGCTGCTTCAACTATTGTAAAAGTTATGCATAGTGGATAAATTCATCTTGTGATTCAAAGTGGAAACAAATATATCAAGAAATATTATTAGTAAATAATAAATATATCACAGCCAGTCATAAACAAATAGTCCCTAATAGTTTTATTTGATTATTAAAAGACTTCTGTGTAAATGGAATTACACCCTCTTTTCAAATTCCCTATGTAAATAACATTGTTTCTCTTTCCAAAAGTTCACATATTTTAACCATTGTATTAAAGACATACTATTTTCTTTGTTTCCAATTGCATATACAAATGACTGCTTAGAAACTATTTTTTTTTTATTTATTTATTTTATATTTAGTTACCGGGAAAGTCCGACTGGACACAAGTCCTTTTTCAGTGGAGGCCCAGGGAGAAAAGCTCCACATTTAACAAGTATAATAGTGTCTATTTATACAGTTACAGAAATACAACGTTATACAGCTTACACCAAATAATATGATGAAACAGAAAAAACATTACATCAAATAAAGTTAGGATGATTTATACAGCTTACATCAAATAAAAACTAGAATGGCAAACAGAAAAAAACATTACATCAGATAAAGCTAGGATGCCTTTATCTGTCCATTGCATGAGGGTAAGGTTGGTTAGAAAATATGGACTTAGCCTGGGGAGTCACAGTTGTAGATCCAGTTAGTTTGGAGGTATGTTTTTAGAGCCTTCCTAGACTGAGCTAGAGATATTGTGGCTGAAATATTAGTGGGCAGAGTATTTGATTTTTTGACAATGAAATGTGAATATAGAGAGGCTCCTGCAGAGTTTTTGGGTTTAGTGACTTGAAGGAGAGATTTATTGTTAGAGCGTAGGACACTAGTACTGGAATAAGGCTGTATTAAATTTTATAATGACTTGAAGGAGAGGTTTATTGTTAGAGCATAGGACTCTAGTGCTGGACTGAGGATGTATTAAGTTTTGTAATGAAGGGGTTTTATCAGGGGAGTAGAGAATCTTATGTGTTAGTATAAGCTGGTTATAAAGGGGGAGATGGGGAAGTTCAAGCCAGTTGAGTTGTTTAAGGGGTGAGCAGTGGTGTGTTGATGTGAACTATTGCTGGCAAACCTTGCAATGTTGTTGTAGCATACCTCAAGTTTAGGTAGGTATGATTTTTTAAGGTTGGTGAGAATAGGGAAGACATAAAGAAGTGTAGAGGCGAGATGTGTTTGTGCTATTTTAGCCCTGGTGGCATTTGTGAGGAACTATTTATTTCTCTATAGTGCCCCCAGTTTTTTATGAACTTGCTTTATGGTGAGTGAAATGTGAATGTCATAACTTCAACAAAATGCTAGTATGAAAACAGCAAATTAACTTAATTTATTGGCATCCATTCTTAAATGGTATTATATATTTACTGTGGAAAATTTAAGGTCCATATACAATCAAGATTCTGAGAACTGGTTAATTTTACAAATATTTAGAGACTTTATGAACACTGAGATAAATAAAATATTTAACCAAGATAGAAACTGTTCCCCAAATTATTGGAATTCTTAAAAAATGTCAGTAATGCAATGAAAAATAAATCATGTTTGTCACAAATTATAAATTTTTTAAGTAAAATGTCATATATTTAGACAACTCCTATTGAAATTATTCCTCAAAAATTAATAATGAATATTTCTCTGGTGAATACAAGAAAATAATATAATATTAAAATCTGCAGATAAAAACACATATATTGGAAATGTTTCACTTGGAAATTCTTATACAGAGCTTTTGTCAATCCTAACAGAATTACAGTTATGTATAAATCAGTAGAATTAAATGCTGGAGATGTAATTTTTAAATAATAGCTGATTAGATGCATAGGTTATATGAATGTGAAATCATCTCCCCTTTTTGGAAAGAAATGAATAACTTAATTCAAGCTCTGTGGTTAGATAGCAGTAATATTTCTAAATATTTAGCTGTATTTAATGATGTGATCCCTGAGATAATTTCAAAAACCCAAATGCCTCTTCTTTGGTTGATTCTTGCTATAGCCAGAAAAGTAATTACTAAAAATTGGAAAATTAAACTTACACACTTTAGTGTTGAATTTATTAGTATGGCAAAAATTGTTGCAGTAGTGAACGGCATAACTATAAAGATGAGAAATTCTAATATTACACAGTCATATAAATCTTGGCTTTACCTTAAAGACATGCATGAAAAATATTAATTGTTTTGATATGTATAATTTTGATGTATTTATCAGCTGTGGACTTATGTAAATAGTTATTTGCTTCTTTTATAATTGATTTATCTATTGTTTTAAAACAAAATAAAACAACAAAAAAAAAGAAAAGTGCACAATCACTAATAAATCACTCCTGTCTAAAACTGTTAAAGCATCAAGGAAGAGACATTCAATTCATATTTTATTACAGGAAAGAGGGCAGCACAGAGAGCCATGATTCAACTTGAGCACATTCTCAGATGAAATAAAAACAGTGCTTTTTTTATTTTTTTCCCTAGAAATGCAAAAGGAGCAAAGTGTGTTTTTCTGTCAATGTGTATATTTTATGTAACATTACAGTGCAATTTAAAGCATATGTTTTGTGTAAATAAGTGCAGTAATGTATGTGTCTTCAATATTCAGGTTATCACTTCTTGGAGGTGGAACACGTTTCCTAGTTTCATACTGCTGCCCATGTATATGCAGCAAGATCTGAGGAAGTTAAAGCATTGCAGATGCAAGTGTTTGAACAAGGAATTGAGTACAGTGTTGCTACACAAGCTACACAAGCAATAATGTCTAACAGGGTGTGTGTTATTGTGGAAATGATACACACCTGGGGTGTTCTGAGGCCTGATACCACAGGCAGAGGGTCCCTACACCCCTCAAATGGTATTGTTTCCATAATAATACATACCCTGGAGATGGTATATCTATCTATATATATATATATATATATATATATATATATATATATATATATATATATGGATCTAGGACAGTTGATTGAAAGACCAACTGTCCGAATCCAACCCTACCAAACACCGTTTACCGAATCTGCTTTCACCGAAAAAGCAGATTTGGTAAAAGGAAGGTAAAACACACACACACACACACACACACACACACACACACACACACACACACACACACAAAAACAAAAAAAAACACACACACCATGTTTATGCAAGAGGGCTTCGCCACCCTGCACCCCCCACATGGGGGCCTCCGCCCCCACACACCCTACTTTTATATTCTCACTCTGAGATCGCACTACAGTGGGGAAAAGGGAATATTCCCTTATCCCCACTGTAGCCTGATCCCACCCACTACCACTCCCCCCCGATTCCCTGTACTTTTACAAAAGTTTCGCAAAAGCACTTTTTTCGATAAAAAGTGCTTTCACGAAACTGTGAGAGCCCGTTTCACTTTCGGTAGACTGTCTAGGTTCCATTTATATATATATATATATATATATATATGGATCTATCTGACTACGTCGACAAGTCAGAACGCCGACAGCGAGAACACCGACGCCAGAAGATCGAAAATGGAGAAGACCGACGGATCAAAACCCCGACGCTGAGAACATCGACATGGGAAAAGGCTGTGTATGTATGCGGTAGTGACGGACGTTAGGGTGCGAGTAAGGTAAGTGTGCGACTGTGATAGTTTGTGGGTTAGGGGCGGGTTAAGTGAGTTAGGGTTAGGGCGCGGGCTAGGTAAGTGTGCGACTGTGATAGTTTGTGGGTTAGGGCGGCGGTTAAGTGAGTTAGGGTTAGGGCTGGCTAGGTAAGTGTGCGACTGTGATAGTTTGTGGGTTAGGCGGGTTAAGTGAGTTAGGTTAGGCGGGTTAGGTGAGTGTGCGATAGTGGCGGACCTTAGGGTTAGGGTTTGGGTTAAGGTTGTAGGTAGTTGTGTATGTGAGGTTTAGTGTTGGTTTGTAAGGATTTTGGTGTGCTTGTGTTGTGTGTGTGCTTTTTGGACCGGGGATTTGTTTTGTTTGTTGCTTGTCGGGATTATGGTGTGTCGGGCATGTGAGGTTTCGTGTTTGTGAAATGTCGGTTATGTGGTGTCGGTGATTTCGTTTTCGGCGTTTTGACTTGTCGACGTTGTAAGATAGATCCATATATATATATATATATATGTGTGTGTGTGTGTGTGTGTGTGTGTGTGTGTGTGTGTGTGTATGTGTATGTATATATATATATATATATATATATATATATATATATATATATATATATATATATATATCTACATACATATATACGATGGGTATAAAAAGTGTTAAAATGCCAGGTTTTTGTGATATAAAAAGATGAGACCACAATAAATAATTTCAAAACTTTTCCCACCTTAAATGTGACCTATAACCTGCACAATTCAATTGAAAAACAAACAAATCTTTTAGGGGAAAAATATAAAAAATAAAAAACGTACAATAAGCTGGTTGCATACGTGTGCACACCCTTAAGCATTCAACACTTTGAGGATTGTAAAATGGCAACCATTTAGATTATAATTGTCTGAACATTACAGCTGATTCATTTGCTGCCGTGAAGTGGAAGATTTGTTTTTCAGCAGTCATTACCTGTGCATTACCACCCTGCTGGAGAACATTGGTTCTCTAATCAGGGTTTAATGTACAATTTACCCATTCTCTAAAGATTACTAAATGTTTCACACAATGGGAGACATTCCCATGAGGGTGTGGCATGACTTGCATGACAGAGTAGCAGCAGGTTTTTAATTCTGAGAGGAACATTTTTAAAAAAGGTAGAAAATGTTGTCTCCAAGCTTGTGCAGAGCCACTTGGTGTGATGCCTCCTTATATAAACACTGGGGGGATATTTAACATGGAGACACAGTGCTCCCGGTGCAGACCCAGCAGAATGGCTGGTGTAATTATTTCTTTTCTTGAATTCAAGCCATCTGTCCTAGTAACCATGTACAGCATAATGTATTTAAAGAAAAAATGGAAGGATCTTTGGTTACAAACTTTGGGTTATTTGCAGGCTTTTGCTAGGCTGGGGAAAGGAAAAAAGGTTTCCCATGGAGGTGAGGTAGTCCAGGGGTTGGACTTTTATTTCATTGTGTAAGGAGCATTTTGGTCAGTGTTATGACTCTTATGGTATATGGCCAACTTTGTTTTGGTTTTGCAATGAAACAGTTCAGGTGGATGAGCTATGACTCTTCATAACCAGGCTATATATTCAGAATAATTTTGATAGCTCATTCCAAGACAGTGAAGAAAACAACCGTAGCACTGCATCGTCAAACAATTTATTATAAAATGTAAAGCTTTCGGATACAATCCTTCCTCTGTACAACCATGCAAGCAGTCTCATGATATTACACACAGACTATCTAATTTTGTATTTAAAAGAGGTTCTAGTTAAAATGGTTGTACTGATGAAGGAGTGTATCTGAAAGCTTTACATTTTATACTAAATTGTTTAACGGTGCATGGCTATGTTTGTTTTCTTCACATTTGATTTTTTGTGTGTTAGTCTGCTTTACCATACTCTGCTGTTGTTGTTCAGATCATTCCAAGACAGACCAGCAGAAGTGGGCTCATAAAGTAATTTTAGACATGATTCACTGTTCCTTCTTGTGCCCAAGTACAAGGGGCATTGACTTTTCATAAGCTGGCACTGGGAACCTTATTAGATGACATAGTAGCTAAGTTCTGACTGTGTGGCCCATGACACTCAGAGATGTGGATTGTGCTGCAGAAGGTCTTGGATTTTCAGGCTGGCCCTCCTGAGGGTATTCCTTACATTCCCATTGGATAAACAAGGCTTCAAATTTACCAAGGAAGTCCAACATTCCAAGTTATCTACTGGAATTGGGTATGGTTTTCTTGGGCTTTGCAGGCTTTCATCAGTTCTGGTGATAATGGCCTTATGCTTAATTGTTTTCTTTTATTTTACAGGTCTCAAGATGTATATAATGTATTTATTCATTTATTTATTTAATTAATTATTTATTTATATAAAAAAGCTGTCATTTTGTCATGGCCCAAGTGATGCAGTGGGCAGCAGTTTGGGGCGGAATGCTGTATATTAGGACTTTGTCCTTGCATTTTGTCAAGTGATGTTTTTCTGGCCCTTTAGGTATGCTACAGGGCTGGTTGTTATCAACTTTCAAAGTCCATTACACCAGGCGGATTTTCCCTATGTGTTGGTGAATCACTCAGGTAGAATGACCTCAGTGTAGTATCAAAGCTTCAAATGTTATCCAGAATCTCCAGAGATTTGACACCAGCATAACAACAAGTTTGACTTCTATAATAATTAGGTTTTCATCTCATTGAATTTGATCTGGGTAACCACTTTCAGTCCAGCAGCATTGGAGTCCACCTGGGAATGTTTATTAACTACAGAGTGCTTCGGGCTGCCCTAGTGTTGGATTTTTCAATCTATGAGTACTGGGATTTTGGACAAAGATCCAGTATGATTTGTATCAGATGGAGTTCAATTATGGGACATTGGTCACAACTGGCCTAACTTGCATTTGTCTTCTTTATTGTTGGAATTGATGTGATCTATTTAACAACAGAAAGGAGACTTGGAGAAAAAAATAAGTAAGTAAATAAAATAAAGAGAATGTATTGTATATGTAGATATGTATATACTGAAAAAAACAACATACAGATAGGATCAATATATTAATAATTCAATGATATAATTGGAATTCAAACAACCTGACACTTCTGCAGGGTATACTATGTAGCAATGTATATGTGTTTTGTATTCATGTTATCACTTCTTGGAGGTTGGACTCCAGGAGTTTGGAAACCATACATTCTGGCATTTTATAGCTAGCAATGATCAGCTTATCATAGACAGGAAAAGGGATGGGGCAGTCAGTGTGTGGCCTCTCCCTTTTGTTTGCTTTCCTGGCCCAGTTTAGCAGGTGCATAATAAGTAAGGGAGCAGTATACAATGCTGCATTGGTGGCATGGTCATGCTTGGCTGAAGGGACACTATCAGTCTGCCACTTGTGTTGGGGATAATGACTGGTGGGGCAGTCTGGCATGCTAATTGGTAAAGGGGTTCCCCTTAACACAGAGGCCACAGAGGTTAGTTTATCCGTGACTGGAATGAGGGTTAATTGTGGTTTATTTTCTAGATGGTTTAGTTGGTTACAGTTTTGATATGCAAATAAACCTGTCACACTGGTGCGTCTTTATATTTATTAGGGGAAGTGGGCTTGGGGGACAAAAGGATTTGGCATAAACATGATTTTGTCTGCAAGCCTGTACACAGTTGGTTGGTGGGTGGGCCTCCTCAGTATCAGCATTGGGGGTACTTAACTTGGAGACGGAGAGCTTCAGGCACAAACCCAGCTGATCAACTGGTGCATTTCCTCCCCCCTTCCTCCCTGTTTGTAATGGCACCTGCTTTTCATTCTCCCATTCCTTTCCCTGGCCAGTTTAGCAGGGTGCATGCTGGGTGAATGAAATACAGTGCTGCATTTATGGAATGGTCATGCTGGCCAAGGGGGCATTATCAGTATATCGCTTGGCTTGGGGACAGGCAAGCCAATCAGAAGGATGGTTTGGCACAATAACCAATAAAGGAGAATGCGATTAACAATGAGACCTCACAGGCTGGTTTATCAATGACTGGAAGGAGGATGTGATTAATTGTCTGGATGGTTTAGTTGGTTACAGTTTTGTTGGGTAAATAACTCATCACACTGGTGTTGTGTGTCTTGGTATTTATTGGGAGAAGCAGGCTGGGGGACAAAATCACTTAAAGCTGGTTTTATATGCTGAAGGTTTTATACCATTTCCTGACAGAAAGTGGTAGATGTATGCAGTAAAACAAATTGTAACATTTTCTGTGAAGTTCTTGAACTAAGTTAACCTGTCAACAATCTATTGTTAAAATCAGTTCTACTATAACACAGTAAAGAGATTTTGCTCTTGGAAAAGATGTTCGATAACTACTGTCATTGACTCAAGATCTCAAGTCAAAGACTGAGCATTTCAAAAGCAAAACAGACAGTATACAGCAAAGTTGTATGAAACAAACTGAAATGTTAACTGCCATGGTCTTTTAACATAATATACATGATACACAGATGAAAAGAGACCGAGATCATCCTAGATGGAAGAACTGAAGAAGGAGAAAATTACACAGAATGTTTATCAAAACAGAATACATGGCTAATGGAAAAAAAAATGGAGGACTTGCAAAATAAAGAAACAAGGATCAATATTAGAATATTTGGCAATGTCATAATAGCTTGAGATAGTTTTAACATACCACAGACACTGAAATTAACAGAAAGTTTACCTTGCAGCATTCAGGGCTAGAGCTATTGCTGTGGTTTCTTTGTATAAAGAGATCAACAAGCTTAGATTTAAAGTAGTATTTTTTTAATATTGTTATTGTAATAACGTACTGGTCTTCAAATCAGCTTGGAATAATGATCCTGTCAAGAATGGTTCAAATACTGCTTGTTTCAACAATGATTATTTTACTAAAACTATTGAGAAAAGAAAATCTTCTTGGCCTTTGGTAAAAACATTAAGATACAACAATAAAGGATGTAACTGATATTTTCAGCAAAATAGACATAAATGTCATTTTAAATATAATTATTTAAAACATTAGAAGAAGCTGTTAACTGAATAAAATAGCACAAAATAATACCTGAAGACTGTTTTTTGCAGTGCCACTGTTTCTCTGCCATGCTCTATATAACAACAGGGATTTTTGTTATGGGATTTTCCCTGGAACTCAAAACATCTTAGCACGATGTGGAAACTTAGCTCAGAAAGTTTCTTCAAAGCACTAAGCCTTTTGAATTCAGATTGCTCTGCCAATAAGATTTTTCTCTTGTGGGAACTTCAGCATGGAAAGTGGTTTTGTGGACAAAGTTGCATGCTAATGCAGCAGATGGGGAGTGGTTAATGCTAATTAGCAATGTACTATCCCCTGGGAATGGCCATCACTCTCAATTTACTCAGCTGGATTAAATGTTACTTTAGGAGGAAAACGTGACCACTGTAAAATCATGGCAGTCATCGACTCATATGAGTGAACTTGTAGGGCAGGTAAACTCAGTGAAGATATTGGGGTGGGAAAGGTATACACACGCCCGCGTGTGTGTGTGTGTGTGTGTGTGTGTGTGTGTGTGTGTGTGTGTGTGTGTGTGTGTGTGTGTGTATATGTCTGTGCATGGCAGTCTGTATTTATAAATGTAGGAGAGGTACCTTTGATAATGCAATGCAAGCACTCTTGGGAGAACACTAGCGTGTTCAGGTTTGACAGCACTTGTGTTAAACTCAGAAATGTGTGAATTTGCTGATAATGAGATTTTCTTCATTATGGCCATACCTGTCTCTGAATCACATTTTTCTTGCCATTGCAATAACTTACCAACTCATGTTGGGTAATTAGCAGAAAAGTAAAGGATTTTTTTTAATCTTAGCCATTGATTTAAAAAAAATCTATTATTTTAGATAATGCACCAGTGGACTTTTAAACATGTAAATAACATGATTTTGCGTACTTTTTTATTGTGGGTAAAATAAAGAATAAAATAGGAAGGTATTATTTAGCATAGGAGCAGTAACAGACAGAAGTTATTACCTCTTTGAAGAGAGACGCTTGGCCCAAAGGACCTAGAATAAGGTCCATGCATTTTGAACTTTTGAAGTAACTCGGTACTCAAGTCATTTTTCTGCTGTTTTTAATATTTAGTGAAAAGTATATGATAATTTGACTAAGATATGAGAGAAGAAGGCTGAAATGACCCAAAAATGTGTTTTTGTGGTTCAGTTGAAAAGCAAAGAAGTTGAAAATGGGTAGCTTTAATGATTCTAACCAGGAGGGGAAAGAAATAGATACTGAACAACTGAAATAAGGCAGATAGTGAAAGATGCATGTTTGGGGTGAATAAAGATAGTTGAAATAATGACAGAATAAAAATGAGTGGAAGCATAAATGACATGATGTTTGAGTGAAAAACACAAAAAGAAAAATCTAGCAAAGCTAGATGTTCCCCTGTGTAATACCTTAAACCTCTTTTATTAGTGGCGACATGGGATATATGCAAATTACCCTTTAAGGATATCAGGTGTTTCAGCTAAATGGAAATTCTGAATGTCCATGACCCTAATGTTTATGGATATCAGTTGGGTATGACAACCATGTCTTTCCAAATGTTAGCCAAACATTCTACTTATGCTGTGCTGATGATGCTATAAGAAGGCAGAAACATGCATGTCCACAGCTAGTGGTGTTTGGCTTTATTGGCCTGAAATTGTCCATAAAGAGACTTAAAAGAAAAAGTCATGAACATTCAGAATTGCCATTTAGCTGAAACACCTGATATCCTTAAAGGGTAATTTGCATATATTCCATGTCGCCTCTAATACAAGAGGTTTAAGGTATCACACAGTGGAAAATCTAGCAAAGCTAGATTTTTCTTTTTGTGCTTTTTAACTGACTGCTTTTTCTGTGTGACCTTTTACTCATTGTTTTAGTATGGTGTTTGAGTGAGGAAAGATAATGAGATATTATGAAACAGTTGATTAAACGAGAAAAACTTGGCACAGAGTATTATATTGTTAAGTTATAGCATTACACAGAAGTTTGTAGCAGATTCCAAGACATGTCACCTGGCTAATTTAACTTGTTTCAAAAAAGTAATAGTCAAAAAGCATCAGAGCTACACTGGTGGCAGGTATCAATGCAAATGTCTACTAACACAATAAAGAGGAATGGAGGAAGTGTGTCTCCAGAAGAGCCAGTAAATATCCTTAATTTATGTAAAAACTACTTATGGAAGAAGAGCTTTAATTTTAATACAATTTTCTTTAAAAGCATACTATTTCATGTTTTAATGACTGTACATTCCCTCTGATTTCAGTATCAGAGACAGACAGACAGAAGCCCCAAAGCAAGAGCATAGAAAAGACCCTGACAAAGTACATACATGAGTATACAGAAACTGTATACAAATATCTCTTTTGTGAACGACTAGAAATATGTGGATCACCCTTGAAAATGCAATATTTCAGCACAATGGTTCAACAATGTGCAGTTGTATGTAATTCTTTTACATGCACTCAGCTCAAACAGCCAAACTTTCCTAAGTTCTTTAAGTGGAACATTAGGCTTATAAAAGTGCTGGGGGTGGGATTCAAAAGCAATTAGCACATAGAATTGCAAGAAATAGCATGGTGAGTCATGACTTGCAGTGGGGGACAATTTGGCGAAACAAGAAGAGCAAGTATATTACTCGAGATTTAGAGTGGCCTGCATGGTATACAGATTTCTGCATAACAGCACACAGATGGATGTCAACATGTTAATGTGAGAAATTGTGCATGCACATGATGGAAACACACATGGCAGAGTAATTCAGGGATTTATGAAGTTAGTACAATGAGCTGTGGCACACATCTGTTACAAACACCAAGAGTTTTGTGGTGCACGGGAGTTTCACTGACATTATGATGCAAGGAGTAGCACCAGCATTAGCAGATAGATAACATATTTGTCTGCAATGGAAGGGTTGTATATGCTGGTGACCACCTCTGGAGCCAGTGTTTGCTATGTCCATTGCATGTACTGGTGACCATCTGTGGAGCCAGTGTTTGCTATGTCCTTTGCATGTGCTGGTAACCATCTCTGGAGCCAGTGTTCACTTTGTCCTTTACATGTGCTGGTGACTATATCTGGAGTCAGTGTTTGCTATGTCCTTTGCATGTGCTGGTAACCATCTCTGGAGCCAGTGTTCACTATGTCCTTTGCATGTGCTGGTGACCATCTCTGGAGCCACTGTTCACTATGTTGTGTGTCATCATCCTTCACAATGCAGATGGGTGCAATAGTATCTGACATACCATCACTTCCACAACCAGGACATTGTCAACTGCTGACATGTAGACAGAGATAACATATGGGAGTTGTTAGATATGTGCTGCCCACATGTAGAATCAAGGGGGATGCATAGACTTACAATAATAGTGAATACAAAGGTTTGTATACCATTAACTAGACTTGTTATGGGGACTTTTCACTATCTAGCACAGAACAGATTATGAGTTCCGGTGTAATTAGAACAATTCCTACATTAGTTCTCTGAGATGATATTGGAAGAGCATGTGGAAGAGCATATATGATTTCCATAAACTACAGAGGAGAAAACCCCTACTGAGAGACATTCTAGAACAGCATCCATTTCTGTGAAGTCCTAGGGTCCACTGATTCATTCACATTATCATGAAGGCCTCATCTATTCCATATGGCATTTGTAATATCAACTGAAAGGATTCCACTCCATCAGCTGTTAGATAGAGTATTAGATATATAATACATGTACCATCCAGGCAGTTCCCATATTTTACACATACAGCCTCAGCGAGTGCTGAAGTGAAATCTAGTTGGCAGGTGCACATAGATGTAGGTAGCAGGCTATTCATAATGATGTCCATTTTTGTGTATTAAAAAGTGATGTAGGATATGTCTTGGAACTGTGGCTAATGGCCTCCATCTGAAGTCCCTAGATCGTGGCAGAGATGGCAAGCAACACTGCTCTGTCAGAGGCACAGAACATCTTTGAACATGTGCTCAGATTCCTGAAGGCACACTTCCATTGTTTGAATGCATCTTATATACTGTAATATGCACCTGATACCTGCAGAAAGTTATTTTATAGTGAGTGTCATGCTGCACAATATGGTAGTGTGCAAGCCACTACAATGAGGGAGCAATGCAGTACTGCATAAAAGACACGTAACAACAGGAGAGAAGGTGTCAGGAGGTGAGTCAAAGAGCTGAGCAATGAGTCATTGGTGGAATCAGATATAGTGGTACCCCATGCAAGCCAGAAGTGGGTGCACTATGTTACAGGACTAGCAAAGAGGTGGCATTTGGTCCACAACTGTGGGTTATGAAAGAAATTCATACACTAAAATGATACATGCATTAGCATAGCTGGGCTAAGGCTTACAGTCTGCTGGCTAGCAATGCAGTGCTTCACATATTACCTTACTCACACAGGAGAAAACCACCACTGTGGGGACATTCTAGAACAGCATCCATTTCCGTGAAGTCCTAGGGTCCATTGATTGCATTCACACTAATACCAAGGACTCACCTATTCCATATGACATTTGTAATATCAACTGAAAGGGTTTCCATTCCATCAGCTGTTAGGGAGGTGTGTAATTCACAGAGTATTAGATATATAATACATGTGCCATCCAGGCAGTTCCCATATTTCACACATGCAACCTCAGGGGAGAGCAAGGTACAGTCGTCATCATTTGCACAGTAACAGGTGACAGAAATACTATCATAGGTGTAAGGGTTAAGGAAAGTGGATGTGGCAAGCATACATGTGGGCACCAGACTGGAGGGAGCCAGAAATCCTATCCCCCAGTTTAGGGGTGTAGCTTCCATGTCATGCACATTGGCCAAGGGTACTGTGTGATCCCACAGTGTTGGCAATGAAGATATCCTATGAGAGGGACATGTAGCACTTTGTGAGTATACAAATGAAATTCTCTGTAACCTCCAATATGGAAAGGCAATACATGAATAGTGTCCATGAACCTAAGAATGGCCATGGCTAAGTTTTGCATTCAGTAAGATGGTGGACAGAATGGAGATGTGGACCCAGTGAGGCACCCTGTGATACAACTAGATGTGTGACAACCATGGGTCATGAGATTATCCATGCCTGGGGTGCAGGCAGCCATGGCCAGGGGTGACTGTAATGCAGTCTCTGGAACAATATGAGCCATCTGCTTAAGCCTAACTTGTAACCATACACCTCATATCTGGGTCTTTGCATGCCACAGTGGCCATTTCTATTATTCTTGTCAATGTAACAACAGAAGCAAAGTGGGCCATCACTGAACCAGCATGCATGTGTGCTGTGGGTTTTTATATGCCACATTACTCATTACACATTACTACAGGTCACCCTAGAGTCCCTGCATCCTCACACAAGTCATGCAGTGTGCTCATAATCTCTTCCATGCTAGTAATAGCAGCTGTCTGTGCATGGGTTTGTGACCTGCAAATCTGTTGATTTATGCCAAGTGTGGCACCTAGGTCAAGGAATGGCTTGTAGTCAGGTAGATGATGGCCTTCTGCTTGCCTCTCCCCTAGTGGCGGTGCATGCATTGTGTAGGCAGTGAGACCAGTTGGCATAATGGTTAAAGTCCTTGCTTCCTATGCACATGCCTGTTTGCATGTTCTCCATGTGTCTCTGTGGGGTTCTTCCCACCACCTAAAACATGCTGAGTGTTTCCATCATAAACTCACCAATGAATGGAGCTGTGGGCAGCAGAACAGACTCTGGATTCTGCCCTATAGGTGGAAGAGTTGTATAGACCAACCACTTTAGGCATCTAGTGTGGTGCTCAGTATTCCCAACCTAGGAGAACACAGAAAACAGACTACACGCCGTGGCAGGGCTAGCCACTCAAGGGTGTAAAAATATGGCTCTAGGTGATTCTTTCATGTTGACTAATGTCACCAAAAGGGATGAGTAGTTACCGGTGAGAAGTGGGTTGAGGGCCCGCCTACTCCAACTTACACCAGGGACCCATGCTAATGGTGGGAGGGGTGTATGTGTTGTATGTGTATTAGCCACTCTGTACCCACCAGTAAGCCCAGCTGTGGTTGAGTTCTAAGATTGTAGAATGGTGATTTCATTGTAGCTTGGCATTTGGTGGGAACATTTCTAATTGTAAAAGCTTAAATATCTGTGATCCAAGTAAAGAATCTGTCATTTGTTTAATTTTTATTCATTTAGCCTTCTTGATAGTCAAGCAATGATAGCTTTGCAAGTCAAGAGAGCATCTGCAAAAATGTCATACATATATTTTTTTATGGTTAATCTTTCAGTTTCAAATGTTATTGTTACATTTTAATGAGTAATTGATTAGTTTAGTTCCTAGTTATATCACTAGGATTTGAAACAGTAGTCTGTTTGACTGAATAGTTGGTGAGTAACTTCTCCTCCACTGCCTGTCTTACATTTTGTATGTACTTAGGAAAGCATGCTATTTCACAATATTTCTTTTTAGGAGGGTGAGGTTGGTATGTTTCCTTGCCAATAAATAGGTTAACTGTATCTTAATACTAATTTGCATTTTGGTTGGTGAGTCTCACCCTTAATTGTCATATGCCCCACAGAGATTAGAATGCGTAAGGTTTAATCAAGAGGTAACTGCTGCGAATGAGTTAGAAAAGACACAATACATATAAAGTCCAAGGTGAGAGAAGGTGGAACTTCTCGCTGTTTGGGTTGTTTGAGTATACATAGAAGGCTGGACAGCACCATCTTCTGTATAGTGTAGCATTTGCCGTTCTTGAAAGATTAATTATTGAGACGTTCGGGTAAGATGTACCTCTGCCTTATTTATATTTCATGGTTTCTTGATGATTATAAGCTTAAAATAGGTCACAGGTTATCAGCATTTATATCGATGCTTCATGGAGTAAAAAGCATGTTTTGTTTGTTTTTGTTTGTTTAAAGCTGGACTCTACGATGGAGGTGATGATTAATTCAGACTTTTATTCGCCCATTGCAGTGGGTTATATAAATATTTTGCTGTGGCCCTAATTGCCTAAGAAGGTACAAGGTCTATGTGATTTTGTTTGAGACAGGGGTGTCTGAATGCTTAATGTAAGTCTCAGACTTAAGAGTGCATTTGTTTATTGAGGTCATGGAAAGAATAGCAGATTTTTAATTTTGTTTCTTATAGAATCCAAGGCCGCTTAGGGCATTTGATGGTATTTCGTTTCAGTGGTCTTGGAAGGTTAATAGATAAATGGTTTCTACTTTAATAGTAGAATGTATTTAAAGTTCACCATGCAGCTATAACAGATACAGATGATAAGTGTAGCAAATGAATCAAATCAAATTAAATTAAATCAAATCAAATTAAATCAGTATATAATGATGTTAAGGTGACTTTAGAAAGGTAAGAAGTGCAAATGATATAGAGGAGGGTACTTATGAAGGCCACTGGGGGTACAAATGAGTAATCGTTTCTGCAAATAGTTATCAGGGAAGATGACAGACCAGACACTGGTTTGTCTAAAAGCTGGTAGAGAAACTTCTGGATATCTGAGCAGAAGCATCAAGTGTAGGTTATGAGGATTTAGAGATGGGGATAATATTGCTATTGTAAGTATAGAAGTTACATTTTCTTTCCATGACCAGGCTTTAATTCTAAGCCCCTATAGAGTGCCAAAGGTAAAACTATGCCAGTTCTGTCCCTTTATGAATAGACATTTAGTTTTTTTCATATGAACACATATTAGGGTTTTATCAGTTATTGATCATCCTTTTCAGTCTCTTGATTACCTGCTTTGTGCTTGCCTTACCTGCTCACATCTAGAATTGCAGGTTTTTCTTCACATTGTAGGGTCGCCTTTTGATTATTCAACTACTCACTGTATATGAACTAGACGACTAAGTTTAGTGTTAAGAGATAATGCAGTACTAATGGCTGTAGATTTCAGACATTTTCCATACAAATTTGTAAACATGTAGTTAAGGTGAAACAGATAGCTTGCACACACCTTTTGTATTAACGGCTGCTCCTCCCCTGGTTTATTGTATATGACAATATTCTATAAACTCTGAACTTGCATATGACAATGTTCTACAAACTCAGAATTTCCACTAATGATCATACAAATTTCTGGTCATGTACCAGCCATCCAAGATGTGAAAGAAGAAGAAAGTAGTAGGTATCCCTTCAACCCACCCCTCCTACAAGCATAACCTTACATCTGCTATTTTAGGCCAAATGACACAGGGTTCTAAAACTAATAGTCAGTCAGTCAAATTCATGACATACTTTGCCACCCTGGTGACATTTTTTGCTGCAGTATGATTCTGGAATTTTTTGTTTTTTTTTCAGAAAGTGCCTATTGCAAGCTAACTCATAGGCTTTGTAGTACTTAAAAGGCTCAAAGTAAAGAAACTCACAATACTGAGACTTTCTTTATTAACAACACTTGCTAAATCCTTTTTTTTTTTGTGGGACATTAGGTTTGGACGGAAGGCAGTTATGCTGGGGTGCTGCTTGCAGATAGCTGTTACAGGAACGTGTGCAGCTTTGTCTCCCAATTTCACTGCTTACTGCATGTTCCGCTTCCTATTAGGAATGGCTGCTTCTGGTATTTTACTCAGTGCAACATCTATTGGTAAGTATACACTAAAATACAAACCAAGTAAGAAAATGGCTGCTGTCAGTAATTAAGAACCAGCAATGCTTTATATTTATGATCTTTCTAAACAAAAAAATCTCTCCAAGTAAATATGTATCAGTAATACAGCACTAAACTAAAATCATACTCTATCATCAACTTACATCATACTATTTTTTGTTAAGATTATTATTGCAAAATGGTATCAGTACAATTGTTCCTCTTGCAGAATTATAACATTAATAATGTTTCCAGAAGACCTGATAACAGTATCACCACATAAATATAATAATAAGCCTTATCATCAACAGTTATATTCTTCTGAAATTTGTTTGATATTTTAATTACTACTTAACATTTTTTATGCTAAGTAATAAACTGCTTCTTTTTAAAAGTAACCTGTAAAGTTGGTCTGCTTAAAAACAGTTTTAGTAATTAGAGTTATATTTCAACAGACAATAAAAGACATGGTGGATTTGTAAGGAAGAGTTAAGTTAAGAATATTAAATTAGCAGTATCCAAATTAAACCTTAAAATGCTAAGGTTAAGTAACTTACTTCATGTTCATTTGAACAGAAGAGCATGAAAGATATTGTGGTTTAAAGTTAGGAGTTTGTTTCAGTCTCACTGTGAAAGCCCAATTGTTTTTTTTTTTGTGGGATGTGACTGCTGGGTTATGTTCACATGTGCTATGTGAGATGTGACTGCTGGGTTATGTTCACATGTAGCCCCTAAATGCTGCATAGTTCTCAACTGTCCAGATTTTTGCCTCATATTTTTCATCTGTTCTTAATAAAATTTGTGGTTTTCTGACAAATCCATCATGAAATAATGCCATACATGAAAATGCATGTTAACACAAATCCTATTATTCTAGCAACTGTTGAAGTTTGTAAGAGCAATATTTAAAATCTGCCCCTATTTTGGGGTGTTTATTGCCCCATTATTTTAAGCTTTGGACAGTTTTTTTTTTGTAAGAGGTTGACAGGTAAGTCTATATATCTGAATTAGCTCTCCTCTTAAATATATGTATGAGACATTGTACAAGTTCAGATATTTTAGTCTTTCATAATAACATAAATTTTCACATCCATGGAAGCTCTTGGTTTATTTCTGCTGTACTCTTTCCAGTTTACTCATGCTTGTTTTCTTATAAAGTTTTCATACTGTCATTCCATACTCAAGTTTAGGTCTAACGTAACAAACAAACAATGGCTTCATCATTTCTAATTTTCTAGACTTTATAAATCTTTTATACAACCTATAGTTCTATAAATATCATTAACCAATTGGTTGATATGTTTGGAAAAACTCATTTGGATATACTCATATAAACAGATCCTTTAATGAAGCTACAATTTCAATTAGTGTGTGCTGTATTAAGTATTCACCTTTCAATACATGTCTCCCAAATCTCATATGCTTAGTTTTTGATGTACTTATCAGCATATTACTCTCCAGTGCCCAAATGCTCAGTTTTGTCAAGTTCTTTTGCAGACATGCCCTATTTGTAACACATGTAATCAGTTTCCCCATTTTCATATCATCTGCATACAGACTGTAGAACACCTCAGATGAAAAAGATAGATTGATAGATCTGAAAGATACAACCCAAACAAGTATGGGCCTAGGATAGAACCCTGTGGGTCACCCTGACTGTAACCTTGAATTTCATCTGTCCAATTAGTGTATGATACTTGTCATGTTCCATTTGTAAGGCATGCAGCTATCCATCTTTTCAAGAGTACCTCAATACCTAGTTGGTCTAATTTATCAATCAGTGTATTGTGTAATACAATATCAAATACTGAAGTTAAATCTATGTAAATTACATCACAACACAATGTTTCATTCATAACTGTTATTAAATTGTTACAGAGCATCAGGTTACAGGTGTCAGATCTATTTTCAGCATATACATGCCAATATATGGTTTCAAGTCCCAACCTCTCCAATTTTGACAATAATTTATCCAATATAACCCTCTCCATTATTTTTTCACAACGTGAAAGTAAAATTATGGGTCCCTTTCATTTAAAGTCAGGTTTAACAAGTGCATGTCTCAAATCATGAGAAATTTCTCCATATTTTTACAAACTAGTTAATAACAGATATAATAGCACTGTAAGTTCATGTCAAAGTGTTCTCAGGTTACTATTACTAATTCTGTCCCCTCCCTGTGGTTTGTTTGGATCCAGTTTGGTAGTTCTTTTTCAATATTTCAGTATCTGAGGTTACTTGGATGTCATCAGTACAACTTATCACCCTTTTTGGGGACCCACACTGTTTTACGTAATATTTTGTAAATATATCTATAATCTGTTATGTACAAGAAAGCTTATCAATTTGCATGTTTTTACTCCTACCATATCTTATGTATCTATAAAATAGTTTTCTATTATGCTCAAAATTGCTTAAAATTTTTCCTGCTCGACTCATACTATGTTTAACTTGTCTGTCCAGCTTTCTTTATTTCAGTTCTCAAAGACATAGTTCAACCTCTTTTCCATTTCTTATATATTTTTGTCTGTAACCTTAATGAAGTATCTTATTCTTATGGAACCATATCTTCTTGATATTGTATGGCTTATTTTTTTTTTGCATTCAAACAAATTCTCTTTCAAAACTTTCCATACTGCTTCTACAGTTTTTTTCATTGAATGCATCTCTCCAATTAGTTTTACATAGTGACTGTTTTGCTTCCATATAATCTGTTATTAATCTTCTGTGCATTGGTTTAGATGTCAGTTTGGCAGAGTTATATAGCAAGAAATGATACTTTATAACCCCATAATTACTGCACATACGGTGGTAAAACTCGACATGAAATAACAGTAATTCCTTTAGGAACAATAACAACGTCTTGTTTGTTCTGCTCCCTGGTAGGCTTCTTTACAATCTGAAACAATTGTTGTTTCTGAACATGCATTGTAAATAATTTCCTTACTAATATTGTTGAATTAAATTTAAGTCCCTAACCACTATTATTCTTTCCTCCTGTGTTTCATGCAAAAAAGTCTGTGAATTCCTTTAGGTCATCAGCACTTGACTTTGGTGGTCTATCCAGTCCAACAAATGCTATATTTTCCAGGATTGTCTTTAATGTCACAGTTATACAATCTACTGTGTTGGTGTTATCATTGAACATATAAAAATCACAGGTCTCATAACAATCTTTAATCTCTATCATAACACCTCCACCTAATTTTTGTTAGAATGTCTAGTACAGTAAAAACATTTATACCATAATGGTCCTGTTTTCCAGTCCCTGTTCTTCAACAATGTTTCGCAAACAACAACATCGATCTTATGGAATGTAAAATTTTCCAATTAAAAAAAACTTTATTATTGATGCTTCTAGAATTAAGAACCATCAGTTATGCATCAAATGTTGCTATCTGTGAACTGCAAAATTTTTGAACTGGCAAAAATCCTGCCTTCTGTTTGTCAAATGTTGCAAAATATCTGCGCAAAAATTCTCTTCCCTGATCTTGAGAAATGAATACCCTCCTGTCTAAACATGTTTGTCCCGGTCCCCTTCAATAAACACACATCACACAGAGTGACATTTGACAACCTTTATTAAAACTTCCATAACCTAGCACTAGTCATAGTATAGTTGATTCTAAATACAGCATAAACATCCTTGTAATGTTAATCAGGACAGCGAACCTGCTCATCCTGCCCCAGTAAGCAGCGTCCATACCTTTGCTCGCTTACTTTACTTATAAACATCCTTGTAATGTTCATCAGGGCAGCATACCTGCTCATCCTGCTCCAGTAAGCAGTGTCCATACCTTTGCTCACTTACTTTACTTATGAAGCAGCGTCCAAGACTCACTTCACATCCCATTTATTGAATTAACCATCCTTTACTTCTGAAGCAGCATCCCATCTCACTTTATAAACCATTCATTGAATTATCTTCCAACCAAATAAGCAGCATCCTTACCTCCGCTCGCTTACCTATTCAGCAAATTTCCTCCAGCTGTTCATTTCCTTTCCCCAAATTCTTGAAATGAACCTCCAGACACCAGAGGGGGAACAGAAGAGGGCAAGCCTGTCCCTTTTCTCTGCCAACTAGCCTGACCAGGCTGTTCCCCCTCCCACCTACCAAGATTTTCTAACCAACTACCCCCATAAAAGAGGGGGTTAAGCCAAACATCATTCGGAGTACCCATTTCTAAACCAAATCCAATCCCTGTCATCAACCCCAAAACCCTAACATACCAGTACTGAAATGTGTCTTGATGAACCTAAATAAAGAAGCATCACCTGTGACCCCCTTGTACCACACCAGAACATCCACTCCAACTGAATACCTTTCTTTTCACTCCGCTTTCGTAAAGCAACAGACCAGTGCTCCCTCTGTTAACTGCGCTCTGTGACCACATTTCACCACTCTGGTAACCAGGACCTGTTCTACAACTGATATAGTCAACAGCAGAAACAACCACCCTGCTGATTCCATCACCTCTACACTACTTCCTTCAGGCCCCAAGTACTGCTACCTGCAAAAGAAAGAACAATGTAAATTCTCTGCATATACCAATCAAACTTTCTTAATAATATTAAGCAATGTTGAAGCATGCCCCGGACCTAAGCTGCGCCTGCTAAATTGCCCTACCTCCCCCACCTCAACCTAACACTACCTTAATTACCCTACCAACTATACCACATGATTACTGAAACCCCTGTTAACAGGGGCAATTTGTATCATAGATGCCATTTACAGTATAAGAAAACCAATATTAATATCCTGTCTTGACATATCAAGCTATACCATTAACGTAAGTACAACAGCAACTTATGTGAACTGTAATAGTCCCCAATTCCCCCAACCAAACTAAATGACCTGAAATGTGCACATAGCCACAAAAACTCCCAGCTACGGAAAGCCACCATCTTTCCCATCTCACCCGGACTCCAAGTGCACTAGCCTAGACATCAAAATATATGTAATCACTAACCGCCACCCCTTGCCCATTGTTTATTGCTATAATTATACCCATCACTCCCCTGATTGGTATATTCCCATGGTAACATGCCTACTTGCCCCAATACTCTGAAGACCCCCACTCCGATGCCAATCCATTGCCCACCCCTGTAATGACAACCGATCCCCTTTACTCTACCATCGATTGATCCATTAACTGCTGCCACTCTGCACCTCTGCCACCTGTGACCCCATTGCAATCTGAAAAACAAAGTAAAACAAAACAAAAAAGGCAAACAGCAATGCCAAGCAGTCCGTTTAGTTGTTAAAAATCCATTTAATGAGCGCTTTCGAAGGAGTCAGTGCCCCAACTTCTTCAGACAAAGCAAGACATTAAATTTACATCCTTATATACTTATACATTAAATTAAATTATTCCATTATTCAATCAATCCTTCCCTAGTTACTTCCTAGTTACTATCACCACCATCTTGACTTAACCACATTTAAAGGCACATGCCATAATATATATTAGTGCCTACTTCCAAACACATATATAAACATTTCATAAAGCCATTTTATCTAGAATACAGTTAAACATCATTATTAAAATACAAATATATAC
The DNA here is from genome assembly GCF_019279795.1 of Protopterus annectens. NCBI lineage: Eukaryota > Metazoa > Chordata > Ceratodontiformes > Protopteridae > Protopterus > Protopterus annectens. The sequence goes on along the minus strand of NC_056738.1, from coordinate 415,573,615 downwards.
TTAAAAACCAAAAAGATGACACCCAAAGCAGACAGCAACCAAAATGTTATGCAAACTTATAAGGCTGAATTCAACTACAATATTGGATACCATACATATATAGATATATAACAAGAGGATATGTCCCAATTCATAAAAAAATCTTAATTATTATTCATATATATGTATCAGTATAAAATATGCATGATGTACTAATATAATTTAACTCCTTTGCTTCCCTACCTAATGAGTGATTTCAGTTTTAAAATACTTTTAATTGATGCATATTCGTTAAGGCCTGGTGGAATGTGGGCTGACGTGCGAATTTACCACATTAACTCACTCTCTTCAAGCCTAAGTTGCCAGGGCCCACCCCTTATTTCACATTCCCCCTGATGTATTACAGTATATTGGAACCTGTGATTAGGGTTGTCTACAATGTGTTTGGCTAGTGCGTTAGCAGTCTCCCTCCTACTAATACAATATCGGTGCTCATAAATCCTTTGTTTTATTTTTCTTTCCATCTTACCAATATAGTACGATGGGCATGCCTCACAGCACGCCACATATACGACCTCTTTTGATTCCCAATTAAATTTACCATTGATTGCATAGGTCTTGTCCCTTATAGTTACTTTATTCCCCGTTCCAATGAACTTGCATTGTTGGCAAGCTCCACATTTCCCCACACCAGTACTAGTCTTGTTTTGTTTCTTTTTCTTTTCAAGTAAACATTTCAGGTTAGACCCCTTCTGCATGTAAATCTAGGATTATCACCTAGGACCTTATTCAGACCTGAAAAACAAAGAAAACTAGCTCCTCTTGACACACAAGATATGACCATCTTACTCACTGTCAAGACCTACCTCCATGCCCCTAACTAATTGTAACTACCTCCTCATGCACAATGGAACTGCCTTACTATGCTCCCACACCTGTCAAATAACAAACTACCATCAAAATTGCCTTCCAGCGACCACCACTGAAGCTAGGCCCGCAACCTCAGCACTTCCCTCAATATTAACAATGTACCATCCCTAGCCAACTGCCCTGAGTGCCATCCCCTTAAATTCCTAGATACAACACCATAGATACCTGCACCAACATAACCCTAACCACAACAATCCCACTGGGACATCAACTGCACAGCCTCCATCTCCTTTCACCCACTGGCTTCCAGTCAGGAACTGATGCCCACTCTGCACTTCCCCACCTGCAAAAGAAAGAAACTGTTAATTCTCAGCGCACACGTAACCAAAACATCTTAATCAATCCACTTCCTTTAGGTCACTGAGTGCTGCACACTCTGCAATCTCCATCTGTAACCCCATGGTGCACCACTCTAGCAACCAGGTCATCCACTGCAACCATCTCCATCACCTTTCGGGTCTGCTTCCTTAGGTCACTAACCAATGCCCATTCCACATTTCCCACCTGCAAAAGAAAGGGAAAACTGTCTTTAGCACAAAGCTGTGAACAAAGGTATACCAAGTAAGCTACATTTCCAGAAGTAACAACAGTCTATGACTCTTATTGCCATTATGCCTCAATTGTAATTCACCACCTTTCCTTCAACGGTCACCAGCTCTCCAGAGATCAAGAAGGAACAGTAAAATACACACAAGTTATTCCTCTGAAGTCTGCGCTCCCCAAAAAGGAATAATGCATCTTATTTTTATAAAGATGACATATCTAATGGAGACAAACTTCCTCTCCTAAATAAATCCACTCAGAACTATCAAACATCAATTAAGCTTACAGAAATAGTAAACACCGTGAAGTAATGAATAAATAAAACCCTTGCCCTCCCCTTCGAATTTTAGTTTAATAACACTATTGCTCTTAGCCACCATGAAGAAAATGACACTGTTATTTATTGTACTTGAAGGACCATTCATTCAGTGTGTGCTAAGGTGCCATATAGCAGTGGCTATCAAACTTGAATCAAGAGCATGTACGCATAGCTCTCAACCTTCCATCCCCAAAATGAGGAACCCATGCCCTCATTATGTGGAACAAATGGGCAAAATGTGGAACATATAACAGCTTACTAACAGCTTCAACTAAGAAGACCATAGGGTCACCAAAATATGCTGGCTTTAGTTATACCAAAGATCTTTTAATGAATTAATATGATTCAGTTCTATTTATCTGGGTTATCAGTTAAAAAAAAAAATTCTCTGAATGTGTGACAGACCCTTTCAATGTGGAACCAACCCCCACAACTTTAGGAACAGGAACCTTTTAAGACTCAAAATGAGGTGCATTCCTCGTAATGAGGTACACTGGAGAGGTATGCCCATTCCAGAAACCACATTCTCACATTAATCCAGTGGCATCCAAACCCCAAATCTTATGAAGAATGGACCAAATCTGACACAGAGGGTTACACAGCAACCCCCAACTGGCTCCTTGTTCAAAGCCTGACCTTGCTTCCTCCTACCTACAGCAAACCTCACCTCCAACCTCATCCCCCCACTGTTAGTATAGCAGTGTTCGTTTTGGCAATGCTTACTACCTACTTTGTTATTTAGCAACTTCAATCCCCAAATCAATCCAGCGAATTGCCAGAAGACCACCAACTTTAGGTGAAGCACCACACATTTAGCCCAGAGGTCAATCACATCATAGCTCTCCTAGTAAAAGCTGTAACGCCATAAGTGGGCCTTTTGTTGTTGCTGCGGAACATATTTGCCATCCAAAGTACACCTAATGCACATATAGTTCCAAACATGCACACATATGGAGAGAGGCAGAAAAGACAATCTCTCCCTCATACAGCAATTCGGGAGCCTGGATGAACTCGCACCAGTGCTCATGAAGAAGCACAATTACTGCCACTTTCTCACCTATAGCTTACAAGCAAACTCTCAACTGTCCTGAGATGAACTCACACCCATGCTCATTCACCTTTTTCTCTCACCTAGAAACTACAGTGTATGCAAAAAAAAAACCTCTCTTGCTAATCCATACAAAAACCAAACAAGCCATTGTAATTGTGCTGCAGTTACTCTTCCTTGAGGAGTGAGCTGCCATAGTGTTGGATCCATTTACCACTGCTGTGGTCAAATAAATAAGCGACCTGCTCTCAGTATAAGCCTATATAATTAGCTATGCTTTACGGACATGCAGGCAGATGTTTGGCAAATAAAAAACTGAAGACCTCAACCACCGTGTAAGTAAGCAGAAGCACCAGCACTGGAACGTTGAAGTTTCTTAAAAAATTTATTCCAAACGAACAATTAGACTGAGCGCTTTCACCAGCAACCTGGTTTCTTCAGAGTCATAGAACACAAGTAAAAACACAGCCTTTAAATACCCACTGCCCTATCTCATCAACATTGACATAATTAATTAATTAACTAACAACATCAATTTAAATTGAATCAAATTAATGAAAAGCATTAAAATACTACACTCTCTAAAATACCACCTCGTGTTATACACAAATAAATAGTTGGTTTACAGGTTATAACCAATGAGCAAGCAACAAAAACATTCTTATCTAAAGTTGTTAACCTTTCCTAACTTATACTATATAACAAACCTTACATCTTAAACTTCTACTACACACATAAATGCAGCAACACAACAAGACAAAGTTATACATATATACTGCTGAACATCTATATGTTGTCATACCCAGTGTACAGTAAATTCATACCTATAAATAATACAATACAATCTGTAATTCATAATTAATAAAAATTATTTAAAAAAAACAAATTCATTACATAACTAATACAATCACCTGAAAAGTGTTTGTATATATAAAAATGAATGGTGTAAAAAAATTGTAGAATTTCAAATGTAACATTACAATAATGAAATTAAACCATATAAGCTCTATGTATCAATTGAGGTTTTAATGAAATATATATAGATGTTTGGCAAATAACTCACTGTTAGCAGGATGTCTAAATAGTTCAGTTATCCACTTGTTTGTTTGGTCTATGACTGTGCGTGCAGTGTTTAAAAGGGGGTATGAATACAGAAAGAGAACTTTGTGCTTACCGAAATAAAATTATCTTGTACTTTGTGTAAACCTCTGTTTATTTCTACCGACCAGCCTTTAATGACTTGGATTCTTACTACAGCTCACCAATGATTACCTTTAATTTAAAAACAATTGTTTCTGCTAATTTAATCTGAAGACAGGACCCTGCTCTGGTACCACCCTACTCCTCGACAGTTAGGCCCACCATGGGCATGCGCAAAACGGGCCATCACTCGTACATACCAAAAAGCACACAAAAAGAAAAACAAACCTTGAAACAGCATTAATGGTCCCGCACCCATAGTCATTCATCACCGGAACTGCCGAAAACAACCGCCCTATTCCTCCCACTCAAAACTGCTAATGGAAGCATATCCCAGCAACTTCCTTGCTTTATTTATTTTTATTTGCTTCTTTATGCTCTGAAACCTCAGATTGCTGAGTATTTGTATACATAATTCTAAATTTGTCACTGATATCTTGTTCAACAGGGGCTGAGTGATCTTTACTGACAATAGACACTCCCTTTCCAAAATGTGTCCTATTTGCTCTTTGCAGATGGGAAAACTTCAGGCTAGAGGTAAGGATGCTAAAACACATTAAAGAATGGTAGTTGGAGTTTTAGTGAAATATAGGTATGACAGAAATTTTGTAATGCATAGGTTAGCATAGGTAAAAGATGCTGCTTGGGAATGGGGGAGCTGAAGAAATCCTCTTCTAGTTCTTATTGTAAACACAGTCAAGACTTGTGATGCAATCTATATCTATAAATCAAAGATTATAAGAACTTTATTGAGAAAGTTAGAGCCCTTCTATAAGTGGCAAAACCAATGAGTTTTTCCCAAACTTGGACTGAATAGCAGTGTTCATACAAGGCAATATGTCATACCTAATACTTGTGAAAACTACAAGAAAAACCTAGCCAAGCTAGAGTTTTCACTGTGTGACACCTTAAACCTCCTGTAATAGAAGCCCATGGGAAACATGGAACTAATGATATAATTCCTGCATCTAAAAAAATAAATACATAAATAAATAATAAAAAAAGTAATGCAAGTTATTAACCATGAGTTCTTTATTAAATTCACACTTAGAACTTTCAAGTGTTAACATTTAACTGAGTCTTCATCAGACTAAGGGCATAATTAAAATACAATGTTTAAATAACTGTATTAAAAAGTAAAATGCTATAAAAACAGCCAGTCACTGCAAACAGTTACAGGTATGCATTGTGATGAAGTATAAAACATTATATTTAAAACAATTAATGTGAAAGCAGAAAATTTAGTGCATATGTGATCTTGTCTTTAAGACATTTGTTTGTAACACAGAAGTATGTCTAATTCTACATGTGTAGTTATGTTCACACAAATAGGTGTGACGTTTTCCTGTTGGTTTTCTAACATAGGAGACATTCCACTCAGAACAACTAGCAACACAAACCACCCTTTCCAATAGAAAAGACAGGTTGCTTAATTGCAGTCTTTCTTATTGCACTGCAAAACTAAGGTGAATTTCCAATACATCTGTAGTAGCTGCAGACCTCATATTTAAAAATACCTTCTCTCTTAATTACAGTGTAGTTAATATGAGAGCTCTCAAACAAATATTTTAAACTGCTATCTCTCTAAAAAATAACCCTTCACCGTTTTTTTTCCTCAAGAGTGCCTGGGTTGCAAGTCATTTAAAATAATATACTGAGGGAAACATTCATAGCCTTGCCCTTCATTTATGCATAGTGGTGTTCTGCAAATATCATTGCTACTTGGCTATGCAAATGCAGTCTGCATATGTGATCCACACCAAGTAAGTAAACACAGATGTGTTTTGGCAAACATGCCTCCTTCTTGCAAAAGTGTAATGCAATTAACACATCAGCTTTAGGGGAGAGTTACTATGAGGATAAGATGCCTTAGACATTCACGTATTACTCTCTGATTCATAGAGATAAATGTAAAAGGGCCTCGTTTGCATGCAAAACATGTAAAAGACCTGTTATGCAGATATTCTTTAACAGCACCATGGATAAGTGTTATTATGTTGTAAGTTAATTGGGAAACCATGGACTTCAAAATATTGGAAAGTATCATGATACAGCTCATAATGAGGTAAAAATAATTTATTTTGATGTCATTTTAGTGCTTGTGCATACATGAGCAAACTGCTGAAGTGATTGTTGGGGGAAATATCTTGTACTGATGTCATTTACCTGCTAGTGCATACATGAACTACTGAAAGGATCGTTTTGGGAAATAACTTGTATTGATGTAACTTAAGTGGTTCTACATACATGGGTCTGGGATTGCAAAGTAGCTACAAGACACGCAGCAACTCTTATTACAAAGGACATGTGTGCAGCTCAGGGGTTTGACTATGATCGCAAGAACACTTCATTAGCACATGCTGTTTTACGCAAATCTCATTTGCATTTCATTATACTTAATTTGATTACACTAAATCACGGGCAGCACACTTTAACATAAATGGCCTCTATGACTCGACAGCTGGCTACGCTCACTCACAGACTTTGCGGATACTCCTGACATGTTTACATAATGACTATGAATAGAGGTCTTACTCCCCCTAGAATTTAAAGAAAACAGTGATGGAATGTGTAGAGCCGTGTTCTTTTACCACATACTTAAAAGAAAGAAATTGTTTCCAGTTCAGACAATTTCTTCGTGTACCATTCATTCACATTTTTAACTGTTTCTTTGAAAATAGAACCAGCCATGATTAATGGATAAGTCATAGACTGAAACACGTAGAGTGTCAGTTTCTTGAAAAAAAATCATGTCATCATCTGCAGTTAGCCTACAATGACTCTTCACAAAGTTCTTAAGAAATGTAGGGGCATACAGCTATAATGACATAATAAATTACTAGTTATATTTTTATAACTGATTGTTGTCTTAATCCTACACATACTGAGATCATTACAAATGTTTAGATCTAATAAGGCAATAGAAGAAGCGTCATAGTTGTGGGTAAACCTCAAGAAATTAGTTGTCAAATTCAACAAACAAAATCTCCTGGTAGTTCTTAAGTGCCACCCATACCAAAAAATGTGTCCTCGATAAAGCTGCTGTTATTGCTTTAACAAGAACAAAACAAAAACATCTTTAAAGAAATTGCCCTGCAAGTATGACATTACTATATGGGGAAAACCAGGTACTTTTTCATAGAGGTGTAGCCAGGATTTTCAGATTTGTACTCACAGCTTCCATCTGCTACCCCCCCCACACACACACACACACACACACACACACACACACACACACACACACACACACACACACACACACACACACACACACACACACACAAGCCACACCCATGTCAACATGTCAGTCTCTGCCAAAACCCCTTCACATTGCTGCTCTCATCTTCCCCTGGCAAATATACACCAGGATGCTAATCATTTATATAATGAAAAAAACAAAAATGTGCATTTCAGTACAAGTGTAGATTCCCATTTACATTATGGTTGAACTTACAACAGTGGAACTGTACCCCGATGACTACTCGTGAGGACATTTTAACTCAGCATTGCACAGCCTCCAGACAGCAAGCATATAAGTGGTCATGTGACTGAATTTGTGTAGTAGTGTTGATATGTGAGAAGCTAAGGTGTGGCCCCAAAACAACACATTCGTACCATAAACTTATACCAGGCAAAGACGAACACCAGCACTTTACCCAAGTACTCAAAAGTATGAGCAAACATCACAGAGCTAAACCAGACAACTGACCATTAAAGGTCATACGCAAAACAAACGCCAATCTCCCACAGGTACACATAGCTTGTCCTATAAATCATGACAAATATAATTACCAGTGACAGAAAGCTGCACCCAATGCTCAGTGAGACATAAAAATGCTGAATATAGCAGTACAACCTGAGCAAAATTGTTTATTTTGTTCAATTTACATTTAGGTATACATTATATGTAGTAAACAGTTATTTCTAGTTAACCATGAATGACAAATTTAAAACGAAATAACTGGAACCCAAGTGTAAAAACGAACTAATCACTAAACAAAACACTTGAGGAAATCAGGCTCTGCTCAGTTCACGATACAACAAATTTTCTGTTTATTTGATCCACAAGAAACACGCTCTTTTTTTAACGCTTAAAAGAACAATACGTTTTCGATTATAAATCTTCCTCAGAAAGCAAGTTAACGCACACTAGTCTTCCACATCCCTCCTTTTATACCTCCTGAATCTTAATTAATTATAACTTAATTGAATAATAAGATTTAATTAAGCATTTAATGAGCCTTTTCCAAATACAAAAGAACAAAACCCACGATAAGGCATATGCTTATATAAAACATTACTGGATGCTAAGAAATATATATGTGTGCAAGCCAAGAATGCTATCCAAATTAATAATTATATAAAAGATAGTATTTAACTAAGAAAATAACTTTGTTTGCCTCCAATAAAAAACTTCCAAGGCATTAAGGAATCACACTAAAAGTTCAAAAAGGCGCCATCTGGTGTTTGAAAGTAAACAAAACATCTATTAAAAATTACTAATAAGATATTAATAAACTAACTACCTATTAATTTACATGATAATACTAAAATATGGATGGTGCATATTCTTAAAAATAATATATAATGAATAATTTACATAATAATTTAATATATATAATAAATAATACCATGTAAAAATAGAGCGTGTTTCTTGTGGATCAAATAAACAGAAAATTTGTTGTATCGTGAACTGAGCAGAGCCTGATTTCCTCAAGTGTTTTGTTTAGTGATGAATGACAAATTTGTTTATTTTGTCTGTCTGTCTTTTTGTTGATCAATTTAGTCCTTCTAGTACAGTGGCTTCTTTTTAGGAGAGACCCAAGACAGTATTCATACTAACTAATGAGAATTTGGCCAGTGCACCGGTGAACATCCTCTACTTTTACTTAAACATATTCTCCCCACTATTCCTTGACACAAATTCTCTAAACAGCTGCACTAAGTGTATTGCTTAAAATCACATTTCCAAGAAGAGAAAAGTGTATTTTCACTAACATCGAAGGACTAATCTGTACAAATGCTTGCTTAGTGAATTCACCCAACCCCAATTTCAGTGCCACTAAACTCTCCATCACCAGACCCGTACTCTCCCAAGCTCTTTACATTGTTCTGCTACTGGCATTGAAAACATAACCAATGTAATTCCCAGTGACAGACCACCAGGGTGTTATGACCTTCACCTGTGGTTCATAATGTCCTTTGCAAAACTATTTTATTCACCCTGCTTCTGCCACAGTTTATTTAACAGATCCCCAAAACAACCCTCAGACAAGCTCAGATTTCACAAACACTTCAATAGTCCAACATTTAGTAAGATTCCTGAAAAATTAGCCTGTGATTAACCACCTAAAGTTTTGGTGACCAACAATGCCTATCCCCAACCAACATGGATTTTGGGCCAAAACTAGCACAGCAACAGCTATCTAGACAATAACTGACGGCATCCTAGTGGGTACAGACAAACAGCAAGTTACAGTAGAAATATTGTTAAACTCTAACCAAAGAGTCAACATAGTAGATCATCCACTCTTTCACATTGCCCTTCTAGCCCATGGTATTAACACCCAAGCTTCCCAGTAGTTGCTCATCTTTATTTCCCACCACACTTTCAGGGATAAAATAGGCTGCTCCTCAACCAAAGCTCCCTACTCCAGGGTACCTCACAGGGTTTCATTCTGTCACCCCTGATTTCTTCATTTATAGCAACAGACTCCAATCAGACCCCTCGTATCTCCATGCCCTTCTGTGTGCAAATAACATTGTAATCTACAGATTTCATCCATTCCATCACAACATTATCATAAAACTTCAAAAAGACTTCATTTCTCTTTCCAAATAGCTAAACTCAAGAAAACTACTACTAATCCAAATGCCCCAAAATACATGCTGTTTGGAACCCCACAAAAAAACTCTAATCATCATGTGATGATTGGGGAGAGATGGCCGAACGCTGCCAGCCTAGTCAATTAGAATTTGATACATAATTCTGTCAACTGTATAAATAAATGTAAAATACAGGCATGTTTTCTTGAGTGTAAAATAATACTGTGGAATGTAGAACTGCAAAATATGTGACAACATTGCACTCTTCTGGCCCAGTGAAGCATGTTGTGACCCTTTCATGTTAAAATTCAGCTCCAGTGTGTCTGGATGAAGGTTTCATGCCCATTGTTTTAAGGCTAAAGTTTATGACCAGAATTTACATGTGGAATGTGCTTTATTGCTCTGGTTTCTGCTAGAGTGTATATGTGAACTGCCTTGTATTGTTGTAGTTTACTGAACAGGTGTTAGCTTGCTAAATAATGCAGTTTGTGGCCTGAGAAAACCTAAGTGTCAAAATGATGTAATTTGGGAGGGCCTCAGCAGAGCTGTTGGTTAGTGTTTAAAAACTATTATTCAGTGAGAGACTGGGAGCATTTTGATCTTGATATCTGACTTATCAGCACTCTGCCTTATGCTCACATGTAAGTTTCAGCACTGTGATTTCTTGTAGGAATAGTTAAAGCTAGTAAAGATCAATTAGGTATTTTCCTTTGAAATCAGACCTGTACTACTGTATTATTTTAAGTTTCTGTGTGATCTCTGAACTCTTAGATATCTCTGTGGTGTAGTAGTTTTGTCTTGTGTTTTAATTATTTATTATTAAATATTTTAAAACCTTCTACCTGTGGCTGGTTTATGTAGAGATAAAGTATGCTTTAGAGTACATTGTATATTTATAGAGTTTATTGTAATAAGCTCTTCCAATAAGCCTTGAGACTGATTAGTCATACTACCACTGGATTATAATATTGCACAGTAATAATTGGACACCCTTTTAAGGGCCTTTTAGTAGCTGATAATTAACTGGGTGGTGGCAGGAATTACTACCGTATGGTCTGAGTAATAGAGGCACAGTTGGAGACTCTGTGCCTGCCTTTTCCCAGGAAAGTCTGTGGTTGTATGACATCTTCTCAAAGTGTGTGTGTGTGTGTGTGTGTGTGTGTGTGTGTGTGTGTGTGTGTGTGTGTGTGTGTGTGTGTGTGTGTGTGTGTGTGTGTGTGTGTGTGTGTATGTATCAGCTACCTGGGCAGAGAGAAAAAGCACTGGTTGGACAGAGAGGGTAATGGAGGTTTTAGCTTGCCCAGTTAGGCTGAGACCTGGACCCTATAGCTGTGCCATTGGGGAGTCTTATTGAGGACCTGGTGAGCAAAGGAGCAACCAGCTCCAGACTGAATGTGATCTCTGGGTGCATTTAAGGGAAATTGTACTTTACTGTGTATATTAGTTATCCCTACCTCTTCTATGAGACGGCCTCCCTGGTGTTAGTGGTGAGGATTGAGGCTTCTTGATTGCTGGGCCGGGGTGTGGCCTCACACATCCGTTTCTGACCATAATTCTTGAAAAAACATAATTTCCATGAAAAAAATACCTTATTGAAATACATGGTACTGTGGTTGAACCAAGACTAATGTTATAACTTCACATTCACAAAGCCAAAGCAAAAATACAGCAAACTCTTTTGTGAGCATGGATGACCTTACATTTTATAACTCCATTGGGTCAAAAAGCAACAGGAAAAAGCATTCTCAATGGTCCAGCTTGAATAAGCTCTTCCATTAAACACCTCAGACTCAAAGAAAGTCTTATCCCACTGCAAGCAACTGCAAATAAAATACACCATCTCACTTGTGCCGAGAACAAAACACCATCGTTCACTCCTGAAGAAAACAAACTGGATAAAAACCCAATAAAGAGCAGGTCTACCACCATGCACCCTTTTATTCAAACTGCTAAACCTAAACTCCTTCGCTTATCTAACAGGAAGATATACAATCAGGGAAAAAAAAAACAGATCTCAACCGTATCATACCCACTCTCACTATACCACCTTTACCTCTAGGAAATGCAGAAACCACAGCTACTCCACATTAGGCACCATGTTTTGGGAAACCATACCATCAGCTATAAGAACTCAGCTACTCTACTACAATTCAGGAAAGCAGTCAAACATTGCCTCACTTAAGTAGCAGAATGCTACTGCTTCCCAAACACGACAGACCTTAAACTGTATAACAAATTCCAGCTGCGATCTAATTTCCTCAACAATTCTTATGCTATCATTAGCTAGTGGTTGTTTGATCATCTGAACATGTCCCATGTACAGGCTTTGTCCCACTTTCTTCATCCAACTGTCCACAACTTCTCATCATAGTCCCTTCCCACTCCTATTTCCCTGCTCTTCTCACCCTAACAAGTAGCTGTCAACACTTCAGTTTTTTTAATAACTAACTCAGAAGTGCTTCTCACTCTTAACTGACTCCTTCCTTCTTTGTCTTCCGCACACTCTCACACACACACATACATACAAATACACACACACACACACACACACACACACACACACACACACACACACCTACTGCACTACTGCCAACATGGCTGTTAACAATTTAATGGAGTTTTTGTGGATAAGAGATTATAGAAAGTGATAAAATATATTACCTTCAAATTTGTGAAGAAAAAAAAGAAAGTAAGAAAGAAAACAAATGTCTGTGAAACTTTCATATTCTTAAATTCTTGCTAAGTTGCATTGCTTAATTTTTCTTAGAGTAAATCTCCAAGAATGAAATGTACAGTCAAGATTAAAAGAACGGTAGAAATTACTGAAGAAAGGCACCAGCCAGCCATAACAGTTATCAGTCATACTTATACAGTCCAGAATCTGAGAGTAGTGAAAAAAAAAGAAAAAACAGGAGCAAGTCAACAGCTCCAGTTAGTTCAGAATTTCTGTTTCTGTATAAAGTTGCTAGTGCTGAACTGCTGAATACACTAGAAGCTGTGAGTCTGCTTCCATAAAAAGCCACAATCACCTCCCCTCACTGCCAGTGCAATTTTGTCACTGACATCATCAATGGGACTGAACCCCCAATCACAGAAACAGCACCTGCTAAAGAACTACAGAAAGGTCTTATCAGAGAACCAGGAGGTCATTCTCATTTGTTGTGACTTCCCCCCTTGTGAACTGCATTAATTGGCCAGTTATCACCTTCCCAATGGACTGTGGTGAAACAAAACAAAACAGTCAAAGTCCCGATCAGCTGCAAATAGCTTTGCAACATAAATATAATAAAAAATCGAACAGATCACAGCTGGAGTATATACTTGAAACCAACGGTGTTTAATACACAAAGTAAGCGCTTTCACGATCTGTAACTGACCGCTTCTTCAGACTTATATATTCAAATGAAATAATCATAGCATTTAAATAGTATCTCATCAAATCAACAAAGTAAATCAGTCAAGTCTATTAATCAAATTAATTAAGCACTTAAAAACACAGTAAATAAATTCTATCAAAACATTTGAAACCCTAAAAACTAATAAAACAGCAAAGTTATAAAAAAACAAATAAGCTAATAGCAATAAATATCTTTCAAAAAGCTTAGTGTTTAAGTGGCTTGGCTTTAAGGAAGGGCTTAAGTGACACTGTACCATTGATCCCTGGTAGTTTATCTGCCTGCAGCAGCAAAATCCATTTTTGTTCTGCTGCCTCCATTTTGTTCTTAATGTCACCACCCCTCATGCTTTGTTCTATAATTTCTAGCACTAAAAAGTTAAAAACATGTTGAGAGCCTTCTGCTTGAACATAGGTGCATAGGTTCATAGGTTCATACTAGGCTATCTGCCCTAGGGCATTTATAAGCCTAGCCAGAGTTGTGTGGCTTTCACCACCCCTTAGGTGTCTTGCTAAGGCACTACTAACATTATTTATATCTCTTAAATGCTCTAGAATGCGCTCTTTGAAACTTCTGTTGGTTTTACCAACATAAAATACATAGCATAATTTGCAGAAGCTAAGGTACACTAAATGTTGTGATTTGCAGTTAGGATGTGTGAATGTAGTGTTAGAGTAAATAAACTTACATGCCATGCAGTACCTGCAGGGAAATGTTCCTGTTCTCAGAGACAGCATATTATTATTTCTGCTAACCAATGGTTTATAACATAAATGTCTTTATAAGGATTTTTTATATTTTTAAAAGAACAACACGGTCTCTTGTCTATAACACCAATAGACTTGACTGATTTACTCTAATTGTTGATTTGACGAGATACTATTTAAATGCTATGATTATTTCATTTGGATGTATAGGTCTGAAGAAGCGGTCAGTTACAAATCGTGAAAGTGCTTACTTTGTCTATTAAACAACGTTGGTTTCAACTATATACTCTTCAGCTGTGGTCTGTTCAATTTTTATTTTATTTGTGAGGCTCTGAGGTGAAGACTGAGCATTTACCCAGTTACAGAACAGTTTATTCTCTATAGCTTTGCAATATAGCCTTAATCACGGCATTTTTTAGACTATGGGACTCTTCCATTCTAGTTTTACTTTAGCGTTTGGGTTGGGTTTCTTCCTGGTTCCTAGTAGTCTGCTACCCTCCCATTCATAAAACTGCACTGAAGTGTGTACAGTGAGTACGCTTCCCGATGTCCTTGCTGTTTCAGTACCCATCTCCACAACCTTCAATAGTTGAAAAAATTTGCAATTATATGTAAAGAAATTGATAGACAAAACTAAATTAAATCATTTAGTTAGTAGAATGATATCATTAATACTCAAATCACCACATTGTAGCACATTCAATTTAAAATATTTTGTTATCCAAATTGAATGTAGTGTGTCTACACAGCTGCCAGATCAATTAAAATGAAAAGTTACCTGAATACATTTCAGTGGTACAGATTTTTGTAGAACATGTAGAGAGTCCTTTATGTATAAACTTTTTTTTGGCAATATCCCTCTGCTTGCTGTCAAGGGAAATGGTAAATATCTTATTTTTTTTAAAATTCCCCAAACTATTGGCCTAGAAGGGGGGGTGACAAATTTTATGGATTTCTTGTACATCAGAATATTGCTAACTGCATTTAAGGAACGTTGAAAAAGGTGGTCAGGTGCTATTAAAGCATTTTGAAAAAAAAATTTACTAAGTGATTACCTTATGCTTTCTACATGTTGAAAATAATATATTTGCATAACTCCTTAAACCAAAAACCTGCTGTGAGATTTCAAAAGATAAGTGTTTATTTTAAACTGTTTTCTGCACTTCTGATTAACTAAAACAATATTTGCAGCATATCTGTTTAAACTGTGCGACTGTTTTTAAAGCTTAGTGAATTGAATCCTTACCTCTGTTCTGATCTTTGTCTCCTTTTTGTTTCTCTGCTTGTTCTGTTCATTTTACTTGTTGCTGTGCTTGAAAAACAGTAGCATGGAGCTGAATCTAGTACTGTTTGTGACCTTTGAAGCTTGTAGTACAGTTAATCTTTTGTCTAGAGAGGCCTTGATGTTGCTTCGTGGGAGAGGGTTTCAGTTTGGTCTGATCTGGCTAGAGTTACTGCTACAGGGTTCTGTTTAAGGTATTTTTGATTGGATAATTCGAACTTTGTCTGGTTTCTGTTTATTTGCCTTAAATAGCCAGTGTTTAAATCAGTTAATGCTTGTTTGCTCAAAGTTGCAGCAAGTTAGGTATTCTGTTCTTGCTCTGCTGTTTTCCAAAAACCTGCTGTAAGACTGCAAAAGTTAACTGCTTATTTTCAACACTTCTGATTAACCAAAATAATATTTGCTGCATATCTGTTTAAACTGTACAACTGTTTTTTAGGCTTAGTGAATTGAATACTTACCACTGTTCTGATATTTTATCCCCACACACACCAACTGTTTTTGCAGCCTTAAAGCTTGGTGGCTTTTAAGCTGCCTGCCTTTACTATAAAGTTGATATTTGACACTGCTCCCAGTCTTATTGCATCAGCACATTCCACTGAGTACAGTGAGATCAGTTGTGAAGACCCACCCATTGCATTAGCTCATTCTACTGGGTACAGTCTGATCAGTTGAGAAGGCCCACCCATTTACCTTCTTTACCATGAATTGTCTTCTGTCTCCTCACTTTCTACTTAAAAAAATATTGTGCCTGTTCTTACTTCATTTTGCTGCTTGTGCTTAGGTATTCAACTGCATTTAGTTTGCCACATTTCTTAATGTGTTCATTTGAGCTGTTTTTACTGTTGTGATTGTGAGCTAATTTATCACATTTGCACTGTTTTAAAGCAATTCATTAATTAACTGCATTTCATTACTGTTTAACTGTATTTCATTGCTATTTATTGCAACTCATTACTGTTTAACTGCATTTTACTGCATTTGATTACTGTTTAACTGTATTTCTCATACTGTGAGTTCTGTTTTTGTCTGTAAGTGGTTAATATGTGTTTTTTGTCAGTTTTGCTGTGTTCTTAACCTTTAAATTAGGTAGCATAGTCTGGATACAGGCTTACTGCATCCAGAGCTGTTTGTTTTTGCCTTCTGTGTTTCTGGCAGCCATCTTGCATTGGTAGGAGCCTATCTTCTCTGCTAGTGAGAGCAGCAGAGCTGCTTGGACCTTATCTGGTACAAACTGATTGGTAAAGAAAGCAGGGACTAGCAGGATTGGCTAGATTTCTGTGTTACTAGAATCTTCTATTTCTTGTGGTATTTAAACCCCGTGTTTGAGCTGATTTGGGCTTGTTTTCACGTCACACACTGCAACTGCACAGTTTTTAACCCATTGAAAGGTATTCCAGCTACAAACTTTCCCTTAGTAGCACTTGTGTGATCACCTAGTAGTACTCCTGTTAGACCTTCCAGCCTTTACACCCGTAGATCTCTCTGGCCTCTCTCCCTCAAATTCTAACAAATATGGATGGACATTTTCTTATGGTTTCTTCTGCCAGTCTGGTTGATATGGACATCCTGAGACAGTGTACCAACTGCCTCATGTACACAGACAACCCTCTACTACTACTACCAGCTAGGATCACAATTTGTGAAAGATGCAATTACATTAAGAACCTAGAGTCTATGTTCTCTCCCTCACAAGCCAGTATATCTGGCACTGAGAAGGGTGTCAAAGGAAATACCACACTCAAACACCACCCACACCTACACAACATACCCCCCCACATATGTGAAGGTCCTCAACAAAAAACATGCCCAAACAAAAGTGACCTCTGAGGCAAAAACACTTGTGAACTCCACTGCCCACCACACCACACATCACACATAGTCTATGCACCTGTGTCACAGCCACCAAGGTCTAAACATAATACCAAAATATTAGTCATATGATACTCCATTGTGAGATACATAGATGTGCCCCTCACCAGGCTGGATAAGGAAAAAGTCATGGCCAGCTGTTTGTCAGGAGCCAGAATCCACCATATCACCCACGCACTCAAGTCTATCAACAATAGGTACAATTATGACTCTGTCATAGTCCATGTTGGCATGAATGACTTGAGATGTACCTCCCTGGACTATATGAAGAGAGACATAATCAAACTCATTGAATATGTGTCCCAGGCAGATATGTTCTTAGCCTTAAGCAACATTCTACCATCACCCAGAATGATGCCTCAATACAAATAGAAAAATATTGACTTTTAACAATTGTCTTAGCTTCTGCTGTCATTCCATGGGGATCCAGTACCTAACAGCCTGGGGAGACATGATCGACAGACCATGATGCTTTGCCAGAGATGGCCTGCATGTGTCTCGCTTGGGCTTCAGGTTTCTGGCAAAGATTTTCTTGCCTCCCCCTATAGTGCCTGTTTTAGGGAATGCCATTTGTCAAAACTACCAACATGACAATTTCATCAAAATGCAAATAAAAGGTCATGCTGCTAAACCTTAGGAGTGTAAACATGATACTGCACTCATTGCAAGCATTCTTTACCCTGGAAAATTCTGACATTTCTGTAGTCACCTAAGCCAAGTTCAGAGATGAGGAGAGCACCCCAGCCATACCAGGTTACCCCTATTCAAATCATAGCTAGCTACTCAAGGTGCCCACTCCATCTATGTGGACGTCTTTGAATCTGTAAAGATTCAACCATTTACCCGGATCCTGGGTGACTTTAACTATCCAACCATAGATTGGAAGCACTACTCATGCCAAAACACAAATGCCTTGATTTCATCAATGCAGATGCCTTAGATCAGCTGGTTGGCACCCCCACCACAGATGATAATATCTTGGACTTGGTACTAACCAACATGAGTAACCACTGCAGTAGCCCTATAGTGTCATCCTCCGTGGTAAGATCCGATCCAAAAGTGGTCACTTTCGAAGTCAGCATCTCCCTTGACCCCCCCCCCCCAGCTAGGGTTAAACAAAAAAACCTTTGCAAAGCTGATTACAACCTCCTGAGGGAAGGTATAAACAGCTTTACAGTCCCTGCCCCCTCCATAGGAACTGGCACATTTGTCCAAACCTACACCAAAGTACTATACAAGCATTAATATAGCTGCATGAAATCAGGAATACTCAACAGGACAAAATCCTCCTGCTCATGGAGGTGTAAACCTCTCTGATGGACATCTGCAATAAATAAACCCTATAATAAAAGGAAAATAATTGCTACCCAGGATAAGAAGGAGCATGTGCCTAATTGGAAGCAATATCTTCTTAGTCTGAACAAGCAAATAAGAGCACTAGTGAAATCCTCCAATGCAAACTTTAAGTCCAAACTGGCCACATCTACTAAAGACAATCATAAGGCCTTCTTCACATATGTCCACAGTCTCAAAGGAAGCACTCACATCTGCTCAGAACTGGTGGTCAAGGACACCACATACACAAACTCCATAGATATAGCCAACCTGCTGGCAGACAGATTCAGTGAACATTTCACTGCTCTGTCCCCCCCATCAGTAAATCAGGGCATCCCCAGTACCTGGCCCCCTCCCCTTATCTCTATGGAGCAAGTCTTCACTGCCCTCTCAAAGGCAAAACTACAGCCTCCATGGGACCCAATAACATCCCAGGCTGCATCCTACTTGAACTCAGGCAGGAACTTGCAGCATCATTAGGCACTCTATTTAACCAAAGTCTGAGTACTGGCTTCATCCCAGATTAGTGGAGGACAGGCACTGTCACCTCTTTGCACAAAGGTGGAGCATCCACTGATCCAGGAAATTATAGACCCATCAGCCTATCTAGTCTGATCTGCAAGGCCATGGAATGGATTATCATGGACCTCATTAACAAGGACATTGGCAACCTCCAAACACTTGATCCCACACAGTTTGGTTTTGCCAAGGGGAGGTCATGCCAGTTAAATTTGGTCGACAACTTTGAGACAGTCACCAAAGCCATGGACAAGGGGAAGACAGTGCACAGTGCCTACCTCAACCTGGCCAAAGCCTTCAATACTATTCTCCACTCATGTATAATAGGTAAACTCTCTCAACTAGGCATCAGTCTGTATGTTACCAGATAGGTAGCAAACTGGCTAACTGATAGAACCTACCTAGTCAAAATAGGGGAAGCCATCTCAAGCACTAGACTTGTAATGAGCGGTGTATCCCAGGGATCAGTCTTGGGGCCTCTGTTGTTTCAGATATAATTTTCTGAGGTGCAGGCCAAACCCAGTGGGCTATGGCTGACCATATTTGCAGATGACTTCAAGATGGGTGCTGTCATCAACTCCCCTAGTGATGTGGACATCCTCCAAGAGGGTCTCACCCAAAGAAATGACTGGTGCTAGAGGCATGGCTTCAAACTGAATGCCAAAAAATGCATCATCGTCATCACCACCTTTGGAGAGAGTGACATCCCAACAAATGATCACATTAATAGCAAAGGCCTAAACATGTAATCAGTCGTGAGGGACTGAAGCACCCAGGCTACTAGTAAACTGACTTTTGACCACCATATTGCCTCATTTGTATGTAAAGCTTTCTACATGACCCACCTCATTAGTAAGGGTATCTCATCCAGGGACAAGGGGGTCATAACACCCTGTATTCCTCCCTTATAAGACTCATTATTGAGTACAATGCCCATTTCAGCATGTACTTCACAAAGCACATGCAGCAGCTGGAGAACCCAAAGAGGTTCCTCACCAGGAGAACCAGGGCCTCAAACATCTACCCTACACATATAGGCTAAAAGCCCTGTCCCTCTACTCAGTCTTATACAGACTCCTCAGAGGTGTCGTCTGTCTGGCATACAAAGGAATCTCAGACACCGCCTTGATAGGACTGCTGCATATACACAAGTCAAGCTCCACTTGAGTAACCTACGTGTGTGACCGCAACCTGGTCTGTAACATCAATAGAACTTGTGGGCCGGACAGATTGATGTCCCAGAGACGTCCCCTTCTGTAGAATAGACTCCCTCTCTATGTCAAGCAGAGTACCTCATTAACCCTTTTTAAGCTCAACCTGGATAAGTGGATGAGGTACAGAAAATGCACCCCTGGGATTCCACCTGTGTCCCTGCTGGACAGGGGCATCAGGTTCTGACTTGTTTGAACATGGGCTGAATTCTTGTTTAGGCTTGTAAGGGCCTCAGGGCCAATAGCCTAGCAACTTCCTTTGATCCTATGATAATACACACTACCCACCATCAAAGGACTCTTCTTATTTACTTTTAAAATGTAGACTGTAGTGTCTTTAATGAGACTGCAAAGCATGTTTCTTTTGGTGTCTGGTGAAATTGTAACGATTAGTCCTAGGCTTGTTTTCATGAAAAAGCTCTAATTTCAGACTCACTCATTTTCTCAACTGCATCAATAGCAAAAGTGAGGGTTGTAAATCCTCATTTCTTACATACATTTTTTTTTAATCAGACAGCTTATTATTGTCATTAAATAGCAAGTATAAATTTAACTTACCGGTGTACAGCTTGACTATAGAAATGGCATCCACAGCCTGCCCTTAATAACTGATCAAAGGACAATTTTTTTTATTCAAACAACATATGTTCATCTGCATTTAAAATATGAGATGATAAATGACCATCTTAAAAGTGAAGGAAAAATCTTCAGTTTCAATGATGAAAACATGTCTGTATAGGTATTGATGTCTCTACTTCCACTTACATGATTTCAGAAGATTGTACTGTCTAGTGCTGTAACTCTGGTAAGAGACTTTGTTCCAACCTTTATCTCTTGCATAACTCCACTTTCTGTTGATAGGTGGAATTCATGTTTTACTACCAAAGATTTCTTTTTCAATCATAGTTTCATATGTAATCTCTCAGAAAGCAGACCCCTTTGGAGACCATTGAGGAGCCTAGATCAAATCCCACGCTGTCTCATAACACTGTCTGGTTAGGTGACTTGTTCAAGGTCACACAACAAGCAAATGAAGGCTGAAGGAATCAAATCCTATACCACACGAAGCATCATTAACAACTTATAGCCTTAATCCTCTGCACTATCTGTCAGAAAAATTGGTATTAAGCCATAGCTCCAGACTACTTTGAGCTCTATGTTTCTTCAGTACTAGCTAAGGTGACCTCCTTTTAGCTCACTTGAAAGTAATTCATTATCATCATCATCAGCCCATTTTTCCCATTTTTCTACATGGGGTCATGGTATTGTGTTAACTGTCACCAACTCTCTCGATTCAGTGCCACACTTCTGCCTTCTTCAACATTCATGCCTGACTGTCGCAGATCTTCTTTCACACAATCCATCCACCTCTTTGCTGGATGTCCTCACTTCCTCTTACCTTCTTCCTGTCTGTTCCAAATCTTCCTCACCAGATTGTCTTCTGCTTTTCTGCACAAGTGTCCAAACCACCGTAATCTGTTCTCTTTGATCTTTTCTGCAATTGGAGCTACTTTGGCATCTGCTCTTATGTCCTCATTTCTTCATCTGTCCCACCATGTACATCCTATCACCCTTCTGCAATATATACCAATCTAAGAACAACCTTACCAAACTTTTCACCAGTTATAATAATATAGCCAGATTTGCCACTGGTACCCCATTAAGAACTCATCACTGTCTCAACCTTAAACAACTGGGATGGCTAGAACTGCAAAATGAACTACTGTGTCAACAACTAGTTATCACCCAAAAGATCCTTTATTACGCTAACAATACCCCTAGCCTCACTAATCTGATCATGCCATACAAAAATCTTGAAACACTACGGAAAGCTAATAAGCTCCTTGTTGCCACTACTAAGTCAAAAAACAAAGCTGGGGACTCACTTTTCTCCAACACAGTAGGTAAAAACTGGAACCAGCTTCCTACTGAACTATCCACCCTTGCTTCAACTTTCCAATTTAAAAAACATCTTAAAGAACATCTTAAATCTCACTGGCTTTGTCCATGCTCTAACCCTGACTGACATCTTATTTCCCTTCTTGATCTCTCTACACTTCTCTTCCATACTGTTCTTTGATGCTTACTTTGTAATCTATATAAAAAAAAAATGTATTTTTTTTTTTTGTTTATCTCTCTGTTATTGGATATTAACTTCAACCTACTAAATGACTTATTACTATTTTTGTTTTTACCAACACAGCCAATGTACTGTAACGTACTTGACTAATTACTATATATTGTATTCTTTGTCACTGCTAGTGCTTGGAGCTTTTCTCCCCGGGCCTCTACTGAAAATGGACATATATCCAGTTAGAGTAGCCCAGTCAACAAATGTAAAATAAATAAAATAAATAAATAATACATTCTTTGGCACTTCATTTCCATAACTTCTAGCTTTTTCAACTGTTCTACCTTTACTTCCCGGTTTCTGTACCATACAGTAGTACTGGTCACACCACTGTCTTGTACACCTTACTTTTCAGTTTCTTTGGCATTCTTCTGTCATAGACTACACCTGACATTCTATGCCAGTTTGCTGCATCCCCTCTGATTCTGGTTTTGACCTCTTCATTCAGATTTCTCTTTTTGTCAACCACCCCTCCCAAATACTTGAAGCTGTTTACCTGTTCCACTATCTTCCCTTGTATCTCTATTCACAGCTTCTTCTGATTTCCCTAATTTGCTGCCATTACCACTGTCTTATCTGAGATTAGTTTCATCCCATGTTCCTTTAGTTTTGCATTCCATTCTCCTATCCTTTGTTGAAGTTCTTACTCAGACTCTGCCTGTAATGCCACATCATCTGCATACAGCAAGTTTGTTGATATGTCCCCTCCAACTTGTTTGATGATGTAGTCCATCATCAGTATGAAAAGCAGTAGGCTAACTGAACCCTGATGTATACCACACCTACTGGGATCCCCTCTGTGAGGCTGAATACTGTCCATACATGAGTCATTGGAGCCTTGTACATAGCCTGCACTAATTCTACCAATGTTTCTGGGACTTAAAACCACCACAGCCCTGCCCAGATCAGTTTTCTTAGGACCTTGTCATTTGCTTTCTAAAAGTCTAGGAATGTCCAGTTGGACTCTTTCCTCATCTCTAACTTCTTCTGAAGTAACTGTCTCACTGCAAACATCAGGTCAGTTGTGCTGCATCCTGATCTGAATCTGAACTGCTCATCTCTCGTATTACATTCTACTACTCTGCATATCCATTTATCAATCACCCTCTCCAGACCTTTCATGCAATGTGATAGGAGTTTGATGTCTCTGTACTGCCCACAATTGTGGATGTTCCCTTTGTTCTTGTACACTGACATGAGTATGCCTATTCTCCAGTCATCTGGAATACACCTT
Source organism: Protopterus annectens (assembly GCF_019279795.1). Taxonomy (NCBI): domain Eukaryota; kingdom Metazoa; phylum Chordata; order Ceratodontiformes; family Protopteridae; genus Protopterus; species Protopterus annectens. The sequence continues at coordinate 415,550,084 of NC_056738.1, read as the reverse complement.
TCTCTCTACATTGCTATGAGTACCCTCAGGAGCCATTTCTCCTCTATCTCACCCAGCATCTTTATCATATCTGCTGTAACCTCATCTGAGCCTGTTGCTTTCCCTGACTTCATTTTCCTTAGTGCTGTTCTTATGTCTTGAAGGGTGGCTGCTGTTCTTCTCTCATTGTAGGCTCTTTCTGGGACAAAATAGCTTCGGTGAGGTTTTCTTCATTTAGAAGCTGATGGAAATACTCTTTCCATCTGCCTTTGATGTCCTGTGGATTGGTGAGCAGGTTGTTGCTGGCATCCCTTATGAAGGGTGTCTGACTATCTTTATCTTTCTGTCTTTGCCTTGCAACCTGATATAGTTTCTTTGTGCCACTTACTGAGTCACTTTCCAGAAGTTAGAGTCCCTCTTATGCCCTATTCTTTGCTATTGCAACTTCTTTCTTAGCCAACCAGTAGTCTTTCCAAGCTTGGTCAGTCTTTTCTATCTCCCACTTCTTCCTGCACTCCTTCTTTCTTTTGGTGACTTCCTGGACTTCTGCATTCCACCACCAGCTTTCCTTATGTACCTTATTTCCATACCTGGCTTGGCCACATACAGTATCTTTGCTGTAGTCCTAACACATGCTGTTTTCAGGCGCTGCCATTCTTGTTCAGCTTCACCTATTTCCTCCTCTTCTTGGGGTACTAGAGCCCTGAGTAATTCCTTGAGCTGCTGTACTTTCTCTCCAGTCAACTTCCAGGTGTTCAGCCTGGTCTCTGTTGCCTTTAGAGCCTTCTCTGACCACTGCTTGCAGCTGAGTGTGGCAACTTGTGGTTTATGCTGTGGGCCAACTGTTTTACTGGGGATGACTTTGCAATCATGGATTCTACCCAGTGTCTTTTCCTTACTAGGAGAAAGTCTACCTGAGTTGCATGTTGGTTACTCTTGTACTTGATCTCGTGACTGCCTCCCTTTCTAAACATGTGTTGGCTACTATTAAGCTATTTGCCAGACAGAAGTCTAGAATGGCTTCTCCTTCTTTATTCCTGTTGCCCCACCCATGTGGACCCAGGCAGTCCTCATACCCTGTTCTGTTTGTCCCGATATGTGCATTCACATCACCCATTATCAACACCAATTCATGTTGTCCTGCTTTATCTAGTAGGCCCTGCAACTGATGTCTGAATGCACTGTTTTTCCTCACTAACACAACCCTGTTGTAGCGCATAGGTTGAGATTATGAATATTGCCTATCACTATAACGGAGTCTGATTGCCATGAGTCTATCATTAATTCTCATGATATCCCTCACTGCCTTCTGAAGCCTCTCTCTCACCACAGTTCCTACACTATTTCTTGCCTGTCCCCCTCCTGAGTAGTACAGTCTGGATCCCAAACCAAGTGGCTTTGCTGCACTGCCTTTCCATCTTTTCTCTTGTATACATATATGTCCAGCCTCCTCTGAATCATGATGTCATCCACTTCCAAGCTGCATCCTGGCAGTGAACTTACATTAAGCGTAGCAATTCTCACTTGAAAATAATTGTTATTCTAAAAAGCTGTAACTGCCATTCTGATTGGTTGCCATGAGTTCACCACACTCAGTTCCTATATCATTTATATCACCATCAATATTGATATTTTGATGGCAGTACAGGAAAGTTGACTTACAACCATTGGTATTCCTACAAAATATGTTAGATTTGTATTTCTTTTCATAACATAATCCTCATTTTCAACCTCAACATTTATTTCTCTTATAGCTCTCATTTGGTGAAAAAGACCACATTACCAATGGATATTCTAAGACAGTCAAACTTATTTATTATTTAAATCCCTAATTTTAGCATTGTTATATAGAATTAAAAGTTCAAACAGTTGACTTTTTCACTATATAAATATGTGTGCATGTTTATAAGTTGTACTCATTTTTGAAGACGTTCTTTACCTGTTGAATAAAATTTAAACTTGTGGTCCCAGCATAGCTTTATCTGTTTGGTTCCTGGCTCCTACAGTGATACTTTCTATTACTGCTTTGGCTCATTAAAAGGTTTTCATTAATTGGGGAAGCCATATTTAAAAAATGTCTTCCTGTAGGCAGCTTGGTAACTGAAAAAAAAAACAAACAAAAAAAAAAAAATCACTGAGAACTTGCTTGGTTTTAACACTTTTTTTGGAAAATAGAGCCCAACTGTAGGTTTAAGTCTGATTAACTTCTAGTTACTGAAAACACTTGCCAGTGCCCACAATGATTTGGGATAGTGTTGCAACATTTCCATGTATGGTAGATTATCTGGAAGTCTCTGGATTTTGCTCAGAATACAGTCACTGTCCTCTGCTGAAAATACCTACATGTAGTCACATTAATGTAAAGGTGGTACGGGCACTAAGTTCACACACAAAGGAATCAAGTATAATGAAAAACTAGCCACATCTGAAAAATGGCCGGTTAATTTTAAAAATACTGTACAGTGTTCTGCTTTATTATAATTAGTTAAGGGAATGTAATCATAGGCCAACCTTAAAAATATTTCGTCTTCTGATAATGTAGAATAGTCAATTATTTTTAAGAAAATATTGTTGATACTTGTTTTCCTATAGGTTTAACCTCTTACGCATTATCTGCATCCTATTTGTTAATAGTACTACTTATTTTTCCTTTGGTCTTAAAGGTTCACATTTCTACTTTTATTCCTTAAAGCTACATTCCTAACATATCCTCTTAAGAAGTTCAATATATTGTGGCATACAAATGACTGTATAATTTACAGTTAAGTAGTTCTGGAGAAACTGCAATATAATCTGAATTATTTCAATATTTTGTAATTGTAAACTATGTATATATGTACGCTATATATATATATATATATATATATATATATATATATATATATATATATATATATATATATATATTTATTTATTGTTGTATTCACTAAATGTTAAGCCTGGAATAATGTAAAAACAAAGTAGAAGAGTGGTAAAAATCAAAATCAGGTGAGTAGTGTACTTTTGGCCTATGTGCACTTTTCTAAATCCAAATGATGTAGCAAATGCATGTAGAGTAAAAGTGAGGTAGGATATGGTATCTAACACCTTTGCCTCGACTACCTGCTTATACAAAAACTATTGCAGTTTCTACTCAATTAAACTTCTGTGGCTCTAAGTATTTTCTGTTGTATCTGAAGTATCTTGCCAGCATCTACCATGGCTCTGTAAAGACATTCAGTTCTATTTAATCTAATTTTGTATCAGTATTCATATCTGTAAAAAGGTAGGACCTCAAAACTTCTATGGGTTTAAAGGTGGCTCTTAAATGGCACATTTTTAATAGCTGTTAACCTTCTAGGATTAGAAAAATGTTCTAGTAAATTGTATTCTGATTTATTTGTAATGTGTGTTTTCACTGTTGTAACCATACCTCTCAATATGAAATCATCAAAAATCTGGACAAAGCCCCAAGAGAGGTAGGTACAACTGGTCAAAATCCGTACGCTGATTAACATAACATTTGCATATATAATTATGCAACCATCACACTCCAATGGAATTGTGAGATACCAGCTTTCAAATGCAAACTGAAGAACAGACAAAATATTAAACAGAAAATATAACCAGAATAGTGTTTTATTTATATAAACATTTGACCGTGTGTCAAACTTTGAACTTGTATAAAACTAAAATACAATTTATTTTTATAAAACTAAAATTAACTGCATTGAATCGAGAGAAATTTTGACAGCTGACAAGCAACAGCAGATCCTATGTAGAAAATCAGAAAAAAAGGATTGGGGGTTGATCATGGAACTTTATATTTCATTGTTTCATCTACAAATAAAGTGCCTGTTGCTCTTGAAGAAAAAATTGCCTGTGTTACATTAAAAAAATGATAAGCTAGGAATATTGCAATAGGGAATGGATGGCAAACTGATAGCAGGTTCATAGTTGCTCAGTATCTCCCCCAAAGGAGGACATTCTCAGGACTGCAACATCCACTCCCTTTAAAAGTACAACACAGAACAGTATCAGCAATCCATCTACATATTGTGGGAGTAGAATCCAAAGATTTCTGCATCAAAAGCAAGTATACTACCTGTTGTGCTACAGACAATGCAAATAGACTTGGCATAAGCAGCACTAAACTTTTCTTCCCCTGAAGCTCTCAGCTTCTTGTAAAATCCATTTGACACTCAACTATATATCAAGTTTTTAGCACAAGAAATCTGGAAAAAGCCAACTGTCAAAGGAAAAAAACAACTTAAAAAATATCAATACACGGCAGGTTCAGGTTAAGGCGCTTTAATCTTGCAGCAAGGAGACAAAAATGTGCTAATACAGAGTTTGTCTAACTAGAATCAGGAAGTGAAGCCATTCTTATAAATTTATTACAAGACATTGCCTACCAAGCTGATGTAACAAATCATAAGTTATTACAATATTATTTCATAGCAGCTGTTTGTTCATGATTTTCTGCTGACACTGAAAAAACTTCCTAAGAAAAACAACGTGGCCTTGATGACCACCAGTCAGATACAACTTCTCACTATGCAATGTTACCATTCAAGGTACTATGGCTAATTCGAGAACAAAGCAAGTACAGATTATAGTTCATTTCTTCAAGCAGTCTTTCTTCAACTGTATCTATCTTTTCTGCAGCTGTGCATGTTCTCATAACACGAACAGAGCTGCTTGTTCAAGTTCAATAACATTATAGAAAACAGTAGTGTTCTATTAATTATTTTCCTGACCTAGCAGATAATCACCTGCTTCTCAGTATATTTCCAAAAGGCATAAACATGAATTTTGCTGTGCTAGCAAATACTAGGTCAGAGAGCATCTTGCAATTTCAGAAAGCATATTGCAGCTTGAAAAGCATCTTGTAGTTTAATACAAAACTAAGCTGTACATAAAATAGAATGAAATGTGTTAACCCTTTTAGCTTCTAATAAGCACCAAACACATACATTAATACATATTTTTCTGACATTTCCCCCCTGTTAATACTTTTTATTCTATTTTCAAAAGAATAAACAGTTTGCTTCTTCCCCTAACCTCTTCTGCTCAGGATTTGCAGTTAAGAGAGTCATTCAGTTTAAACTTATGAAAGTGTTTCACTTTTTAACAATTCTTCAATTTCAATACTTTGATACAAAGTCTGAGAAACTGACATGTCTATAAAATCTATGATTAATCTTTTCATGCAGGGAATACCACAACAAACACACACTTCTAATAGGAGTAATCCCACACAAATGGCAATCAGGATGTTCATTAGGAAGGTACCCCACCTCCCAAACAAATTCTGGAAAATATCTGTCAGTGGGTTTGGGCCTGGTTTGGTCATGGCCAACACTTGCTGAATCACCTCAAGATGGTCATTTACCTCATGCTGGTTGTCAGGAATATATGAACAGCACTCCTCTTTTATTAAAGCGCACGTACCACCTTTCGCCGCTAGGGTGAAGTTGAGAGCCATGTGGTTTTGAAGCACCACAGTTCTCATAGCATTCAGTTCATCAGTTACTAATTCGAGAGCAGAAAATGTTGCATTACTCATTACTTTGAGAAGTTTGGACAGTTTTCTCAGCTCACAAATCGATTTTACTGCACCATATGCAGGAGCTATGCCTGCCCATGATATAATACTGTCACTGAAGTCCATGTGTGTCAGTTTATCTTTGTCTTTCATGGAATTATGGTTTCTCCAGCCTGCTTCGATTCATCCCACTGGATTCTCAGGTCTCTTGATTGGATTTCCAGATTTCTTGGTGACCTCTCTTCTGACATTTCGAATTCTTCCTTGAGGCAAGACTGCAGTGTGTCGTATGGTCGGAACCAGGTAAACCAAAAAACAACTGCCAGACCAATTCTCAGGTAACCATTTGTATGCTTTTTTTCCCAGACACAAAATAACAATTCTCTACTTTAGTATTAATATATACTTGCCCTGCATGAAACATTTTCTTATCAATGATAGATAGTTGTTTAAAAAGAACAGGATTATGTTGCACTTCATCAACCATTTTGTGCATTGATTCAAAATATGAGTCATAGTTTGTATCACAAATATAACCTGCATTATTACCTTTGGTATAACCAACCCACCTGAACAGTATCATTTTTGTAAAAACACACAATTCCCTTTTGTGTAACAGGCAGGTACAATGCTATTTTGTCTTGTGATTTTACAGTCGTAGTATCAAAAATCAAATTTTCCCAGGTCTCATTGACCCCTAGGGGGACAGCAGTCATTAATAATCCCCCGTATGCTGTTGGTATAGCTGTGCAAATCCAGCAATTCAAAACATTAAAAGTTTCAGCATACACATATTTAATTGCTTGGTAAGTGTTAAAGTTCGGATGCCAGTCTATGAGTAGCACACCACATTTTTTTAGTTCAGCTCGTGTGGCTGGAAAAAGGAAAGGCCACAGCAAAAAGATTATTGTCACCAGTATAGTTAACAGGATGATCATGCAATACTTCTGAGGTTGTTCTGCATTCCTGTTTGCTCCGTATCTGGTCATTTTGTTCTTGTTGTGTAACAGAAACAAAGTTTTTGTCCAGTTCAAAGTTTTTAACCAGTTTGCAGTGTGTCAAGTGAATCCAGGACGCATGTTCTGCTATTTTGACTGCAGTGGGTGTTGCCAACAAAACTTGAAATGGCCCTTCCCACTTCAGAGACGCCCAGTTCTTTTTCTTTACGACCTTCACTCAGACCCACAAGCCTGGGTCTACAGCTGTTTCCGATGGTCTGGTCTGTTCTTTATCTGAAACAGAATTTAACTGCAAAAGTTGTTTATTACTTAGAAGTCATCTCATATATTCTGTGAGTGAACTGTCGGCCTCCAGATCAGCAGGCATGAGAGGTTTCCACTGAGGTATATGATATGTCCTCCCAAACAGTATTTCAAAAGGAGTTAACCCTTTTGCATTTGGAACAGTTCTCATGCTCAACAGTGCCAGAGGCAGGCAGTGCACCCAATTTTTTTTGTGTTTCACTAATTAGCTTCCTAAGTTTACCCTTCAAGACCCCATTGTGCCTCTCTACTAGTCCTGCAGATTGTGGATGATATGCACAATGGTTTTTCAAAGAAATTCCAAAAAATCGACTCAACTGTTGTATAGTTTGATTTATAAAGTGTGTGCCATTGTCACTGTAGATCTTTTCTGGTATGCCAAATCTAGGAATAATTTCCTTAACAAGAATTTTCGCAACAGTAGCTACATTTGGATTTTTAGTTGGGAAAGCTTCCACCCATTTGGAAAACATATCTATAATGACAAGACAATACTTCTTATTTATGCATTTGTTCAGTTTTATGAAATCCATACAAATAGTATGGAACGGGTATGGTGGTGTAGGGAAACTCCCTTGCTTAGGCTTCAATGCCTCCTGTGCATGATGCTTATTACAAACATGACATGCTGCACAAAAATTTTTAGTGTAGTTTATAAATCCGTATGTTGTGGAACACTCGATTCACTAACTGTACCATCCCCCCTGTTGAGACATGGCACTGCCCATGGCTCAACAAAGCTGCATATCTAAACAAGTTAGACGGCAATATCGTTTTTCCTTCTTTGGAGATATACAGCCCTTTCTCAAGAATTGCTTCTCGTTTTATCCATTTCTGTTTTTCTACTTTCATAGTAAGTGTCTGCATTGTTTTCAACATTTCTAAATCTAAAATCTCAGAAGGTTGTAATTCCATACTCAAAAGAAATACTTCTGAAGCTGAAGCTGCCTGCTTTGCAGCTGTATCAGCTCTCGCATTACCTTTTGAAATTCTATCCTGTTGCTTGGTATGAGCTACGCATTTACAAATAGCTACTTTCTGAGGTAACTGAATAGATTCTAACAAATCTAAAATAAACTGCTCATGATTAATCGGTTTGCCAGTAGATGTTATCATTCCTCTATTCTTCCACTGTTGCGCAAAAACATGTACAGTAGAAAAAGCGTACTGGCTATCAGTAAAAATGTTTACACATTTACCCTTTGCTAAGGTACATGCCCGTGTCAAGGCAATCAATTCTGCTGCTTGTGCAGATAAGTTGTGTGGTAAAGATTTTGCTTCTAAAATCTCAGTATCAGAAACTACTGCATATCCTACTAGGTTCTGTCCTGTGGGACCCCTTTTGCATGAGCTGTCCACGTAATATGTCACCTTGGCATCATCCAAGGGAACATCCATGAGATCTTTTCTAGGTAGTGTCTTTTGCTCAATCTCATGCAGGCAGCTGTGTGGTGTGCCATCTGCAGGGGTTGGGAGCAAGGTAGATGGATTCAAAGTTGTACACCGTTCAATTGTCATATGAGGTTGGCTCAACAGTATAGTCATACAGGAAAGATGTCTAGCAGGAGAAAGATATGCTACTTTTCTTGCAGTAAAATAATTGCGACTGCATGAGGCACTCTCAATGTGAGAAGGTGGAACAACACACACATTGAAGCCTGTACTTCCATTGCAGCTGCGACTACTGCTTGTACACAGTGGGGCAGGGACCGCACCACTGGGTACAGCTGTGATGAATAGTAAGCTATGGGGCGTTGCTTGTCCCCATGTTGCTGTGTTAACACTGATGTCATATAACCTTGCTTACAATCTACAGTTTGGAAAAAACATTTATGATAGTTTGGTAATCCTAAAACTAATGAGGATGCTATCAATTGCTTTAATTTACAGAAAGCTGATTCTGCTTCTGGTGTCCATTGTAATAAATCTTGTGCTGCCATAGGTTTCTTGTATATCGTCTGTCAGTGGAGCAGATTCCAAGGCATAGTTTGGAATCCAACTCCGACAGAAATTAGTTGTACCCAGGAAGGACTTCATTTCCTTTTTGATAGTTGGTTTGGGTGCTTGTAAAATTGCTATTTTCCTCTCTTCATCTAATATTCTGCCTTCTTTGGATATCACATATCCCAGGTTTTTAACCTGCTTTTTCTAAAGCTGCAATTTGTTTTTGTTTACTTTATGTCCTTGAGTGGCTAAAAATTGTAGTAATGTTATGGTATCTTCTTTGCATTCTTGCTGGGTGGGCGCTGCCAGCAGGAAATCATCTTCATAAAGTAAAATCTGGCTGCCTCTCGGTGGGATAAATCCCGCCAAGTTACTTGCCATTTCCTGTGCGAATATTGTTGGGCTTTCACAATACCCCTGTGGTAGTCTCGTATATGTGTACCTTTTCCCCTGAAATGTAAATGCAAAACAATGTTGGCTGCCAGGCTGTATCGGTATTCAAAAGAACGCATTGCTAATATCTACCACAGAAAAATACTTCTGTTGAGGCTTCAAATCATTTAATAGGGTGTGTGGATCTGGCACCGTAGGTGCTCTAGGTATTACTGCGTCATTTACAGCTTGTAAATCTTGGACCATACGCCATTCTCCGTTTGCTTTCCTGACAGGAAATAAGTGTGTGTTACATGGTAAATTGGGAGATTCTATCAGTGCTCCTTCCTTAAGTAAAGCTGCTATTTTAGGTTTGATTGCTACTTCTGCATCTTTCCTTAAGGGATACTGTCTCTTCTGTGGTTTGAATGCTGATTTTTGGCATGATAATAACTGGTCCTGCTGTACGAATAAGTCCTACATCTGATTTGCCTGTTGACCAGAGAGTTTCTGGTATGCCTCATAAGGCATCTTCTTCCTCTTCTGATAAGAGTGCTAATCAGCTGTTCTCGCTAGACTGCAAGTGCACAGCTGGGTGTGTCTGCGTTATCCAATTTAACTTCTGCTTCTGTACTCCCTGTTCTGACAGTTCTAACTCTGTCTGTTTTTCCCACTTTGTGACTTTTTCTCCTAGGTCTATCCATTTCGCATTCTTGTCCTTAGTTAAACTAACATGTGGTAATCGATTAGATTTATAAAGTGCAAAGAATTCCTGGGGCAATGAACAGCTAACTACACTGTTCCCTTCTGTGTCCCAGTACAGATTACGTAATACTAATCTGTTTGCACAGTTTCTAAACAGTTCTTGCTCATATTCCTTATCAGGTCCTGGTGTGCTACAATAATACAGCGTACAGTGTAACAAATGCTGTTTATCAGTGTCAAGGGAGAGGGACTTGATGGCTACATTCATCAGCTATTCAGTTACTGCCCCTGGACCAGTCATGACCAAGTCCTGGCTGTACCAATAAAATGTTTCACCCTCCGGTCGCACTACAAAGGTATCCATTTGTCGCTGTGCTTCCATACCCTGCATAGTCGGAACTACTGCTATGCTAAATATCTGCATAAGGTCTCTGCCCAAAAGGTTTACTGGGCATTTTGCAGAAGCAACAATTTTGCTTTTCTGGGTCATCCCTGAAACAGGGTCAGTTATTGCTATGTTATGGGAGAGTGGCTCCCAATACAGTTGTCCATTAGCTGCTTTCACTAATATGTAATCAAATGATTCTGAATTTTCTGGTAGTTTGGAAGGATGTATCAGGGTCCGTGATGCCCCTGAGTCACACAGAAATTTAACTTCACTCCCCTCAACCAGAAGTGTAACTTCCGGTTTCGTGTCTGCTAAGTAGAGCTCTAGGCTCAATAATGCTAAGTCTAAAATTTCACTTTCTTCACTATCTGTGATTTCCTGCACTTCCTCTATTTCTTCTATCACATCCTCTACTCCCTCTATCACATTTGCATTTGTCTTTTCTTGGTTATTCCTTTCTAGTGATTCTTGGCTATCATATAGTCAGTCCTCACTCTCCTTATCTTCTATGGCTACCTTCTTGTTTTGCTTGCAATCCCTTGCTAAATGTCCCTTTTTTCCGCACTTAAAACATTCACCCCTTTTCTTTCTCTCTTCAAACTTCTCTGATCACTTATCAGATTGTTTGCTTCCCTGAGCATTTTTCTTGTCCTTTTTCCCAGACTGTACTACAAAAACGTCTGCTTCATCTTCTACAGCAAATACTTGGGTTTTCTTTTTCTTTTTGTTATTAAAATGCCTTTCGGCATGTCTTGCATATTCAAGTAATGAGTGTAATCTACTTGTACGGTGATCTACCATGTGCTTTGTAATAAAGCTGCTGATGGGCACAATACTGTCTTTCAAAAATGCATTCTTTAGCTGCTGCTCATATGGAGAATCTTGTGTTTGGTCTTCAGGTACCTGCATTCCACAATGGTTATTAAAACATTCTAATAATCTAGCATAATATCTATCAACAGTTTCACCTTCTTGTTGGATGCATTGATTAATGCAAGTCCAGTCTGCCCTAGGCTTCCATTTCTCAGAGATTCGGTCTGTCAGACCTTTCACTCTGTTATCCAGCTCTGCGTTGCTATGTGGGAGTGGCTTGTGTTCTGCATCATGGGGATTCCAGTTGCCACTGATCATGTGCCAATCTGGACCTATGATTTGTCTGACTACTTTTTCTACTTCTTCTCCATTTAAATGATAACTCAACCTCATGCCCTGTAAGTCTTCTAAGAATTTTCTAAAATTAACTTTTGGATGGGGACTTCCCTCTGTGGCTTTCCGGATATCTTCCGGTGTCCATGGTCTATATACCAGGAGAGTTGGGTCCTGCCCTTCCTGTCCTGCCTGAGGATCTGGTACTTCTATGAGTGGACATATCACTTCTTCACTCATAGCTCATGAATATCCCTTTTTAAGTTATGTGTTCGAGACCTAGTCTCGACGGGATCTCTGACAAACGGTCTTGGCTTCGCGGGGACAGCCGGGTATAACGGAGGTGGACCAGCTTGTCCACTCGCTTCATATTCTGGTAAGGGAAGTGGAGGAGGTAGAGGGACTGATGCTATTACCAAGTTATTATCCTCTTTATCTAGAAACATTGCTTTTGAATTATTGCTCTTTTGTTCCTTACGGTTTGCTTCCTCAATCCACCTGTGTGCCTGAGGGATGCCTAATTGATGTTGCTTTTTCACCTGACCTTTTGCGTCAGTTTTAAGCTGTTTGACAAGTTTAATAAGTGAGGATTTTTCTAATTTGCCATCAAATTCATATTTATTAACCCATTTTGTATAGTACCTAACATTGTCAGCACGTTGTAATTGCATATATTTTGCATCTTCAGTTAATGGCGGACCTTGGGAACTTTTTGTGCACTTATTTCCCATTTTATTTTAACCTTTGAGCTGTTATGTAACCCTTCTTATTTTTATGTGGTACCACGATTTTCTCTTCTTCACAGTTTATCTAGAATAACTGTCTACCTATTCTGTTTCCCTGATCTATGACAAGACAGCAATCTTTTTGTCCCTGATCTGCACAGGACAAATCCCCTGACAAAACAAATACTGTAGTCTAGTCCCTGATCTAAAACAGAAAAAAAGGTAAATTCCTCCCTACCTGAGCCTCCATGATTGATCATCTGGTGCGAGGAAAAATGTTTAACTCATCCTCCAGTCACAGATCAGAACAGTGGCTGGCCTCTTTTGAATGACAATTTAGTCAGAGGTCTTTCAGCGCAGAAGAACCGATGTGGTTTCTTCCCCATACGGTTTCATGCCACCTGGCCCATCTGACCTGAGGCGAAGTGAGAGTTTCCAGTCTGAAGGACCAATCTGTCAAAGGAAAAAACAACTTCAAAAAGATCAATACATGGCAGGTTCAGGTTAAGGCACTTTAATCTTGCATCAAGGAGACAAAAATGTGCTAATACAGAGTTTGTCTAACTAGAATCAGGAAGTGAAGCCATTCTTATACATTTCTTACAAGACATTGCCTACCAAGCTGACATAACAAATCATAAGTTCTTACAATATTATTTCATAGCAGCTGTTTGTTGATGATTTTCTGCTGACACTGAAAAAACTTCCTAAGAAAAACAATGTGGCCTTGATGACCACCGATCAGATACAACTTCTCACTATGCAATGTTACCATTCAAGGTACTATAGCTAATTCGAGCACAAAGCAAGTACAGATTATAGTTCATTTCTTCAAGCAGTCTTTGTTCAACTGTATCTATCTTTTCTGCAGCTGTGCGTGTTCTCATAACATGAGCAGAGCTGATTGTCCAAGTTCAATAACATTATAGAAAACAGTATTGTTGTATTCATTATTTTCCTGACCTAGCAGATAATCACCTGCTTCTCAGTATATTTCCAAAAGGCATAAACATGACTTTTGCTGTGCTAGCAAATACTAGGTCAGAGAGCATTTTTCAATTTCAGAAAGCATATTGCAGTTTGAAAAGCATCTTGTAGTTTCATACAAAACTAAGCTCTACATAAAATAGAATGAAATGTGTTAACACTTTTAGCTTCTAATAAGCACTAAATACATACATTAATACATATTTTTCTGACATCAACATTTATGGGGGAGGGGGCATAGGCCCAAAAACCAGGGACACATTTTAAACATTGCTTGTATACTCTTGGACACTTGCTAGAATAAAATGTTTTGCATTACCATGCGTTTCCTGAAAGATAGGAAGACTGAAACTTAAATGGCTATCATTAGTTAATTCAGTTCTCACTAATTTGCTAGAAAACCACAAATTTTAAGAGAAACAAACCAAAAGTATTCCAGGCACTCTGAGCAGGTGGGCCCATTCCTCTCTAGTGGTATGGGTAGATAATTCAGGCTCTTGCTTCTTGTACCTAAGGTACAGGGTTTGAGCCTAAGTAACACTAACTACCAAGGATATGTAACTGGGGTATTTTACACACAAACACACACACACAGAAACACACCTCAAATATAAGTGGCAAAGCCACATACACACACACATACACACACACACCTCAAATACAAGCGGCAAAGCCACATACACACACACACACACACACACACAAACACACACACCTCAAATACAAGCAGCAAAGCCACATACACACACACACATAAATACAAGTGCAAAGCCATACACACACACACACACACACACACACACACACACACACACACACACACACACACACACACACACACACACACACACACACACACACACACACACACACACACACACCTCAAATACAAGCAGCAAAGCCACACACACACACACACACACACACACACACACACACACACACACACACACACACACACACACACACACACACACACACACACACACACACACACACACACACACACACACACACACACACACACACACACACATACACACACACACACACACACACACACACACACACACACACACACACACACACAAATACACACACACACACACACACACACACACACACACACACACACACACCTCAAATATAAGTGGCAAAGCCACACATACACACACACACACACACACACACACACACACACACACACCTCAAATATAAGTGGCAAAGTCACACACAAAAAAATTGGGGAATTTTTGGCACCCCATTATTTTGCCCTCATAACAGGTAAATACAGGCAAATTCGGTACGGTTGAGAGGGATGGTTGTAACAGTTTTATTTTTAATTGGCAAATCACACCTTTACTTGTTTTATAAGCAGTGCACCACTTTTGTTGACCTCTTCTGTAAGTGCATCTAGCCTGTCTCTGTCTTGTGAAAAATTAGCAGTCCAGAAATCTACACAGTAATTCAGCTGGATTTTTATCTAGCAGGATGAAAATTCTTATTTTTGATGTGCTGGTGCTTTCTCTGATGTATCTGCTTGCCTTTTTTGCTTTTTTATATTGCTTGCTTCCTTGTCTTTGAATCTCAGATCTCGTTCTGTTTTTTTATTGGTTCTACATTCCTTTTAGCTGTATACTCCTTTCACAGCTTATTGTTTTACAATGAATTGTTTTGTGTTCCTTTTAAGTTGTCACGTGTTTAATCACTTCTCTAATCATACAACTGTATTTCTGTCTTTTCATGCATTCTTGTCTGTTAATCATGTTATAAGTATGTCTTAGAAAAGCCATACTTCCCTTCCAGACAGTACTGCGGAAACTAAAAACAAGTAGCTGTAGTGCCCAGTGGTACTCTGCTAGCCATCAGTTTATATCAGAGGGGCTCTTTATTATGGCCTTCTGTTGCCTTCTGTCTAGCTAGCACTTTTTGTTACTGTATGGACTATTTCAGGCCTGTATAATTTGTTCATTAACTTAATTTTTACAGCACTCTTATCAAATGCCTTTCTGAACTCAAGCAGTGTAATTTATTTGTTAAAGGAGGAAAATTCTAATTATTAATCAGCAAGAAAAATAATAACAACATCAATGTAATTGTAGCTGTGACTGACAGCCAGTTTGCTTTAGACAAAGACAGGAACTGCTGTTCTCTGATTGGGAATTCAAGCAACACATTGTTTTTCAGCTATCTGCAGCAGTGAGGTATTAGTGGGTAGCTTCAGAGCCACAATAGGTAGTGTACATGCAAGTCTTTCTGTTGTTCAACCTATTGATGTTTAATTCCTGGAGGATCCTGAATTACAGTTCTAGTCAGATTAGAATCCTCATCTGCCACCTTACAGCCTGCTGGATCAGCTTTTCCAAATTCTTCAGTAGTCTCTCATGTACATTCGCAACTAACGTCATCCCATCAGCAAAGAGGTTGAGTCTGCACTTTCTTCCCACAGATATGTTCAAAATAAACATACTGAAGACTAGAGGTCTGGCACTGTCCCCTGAAATATGTCACTAGTCACATGACCTAATTATTGACATTGACCCTGTCACCACAACCGTCTGTATCCTACCATTCAGCCATGCAGCTATACATTCTTCAACCTCGGGCCTTTCTCAAACCCATTCAGTTTTCCTTTTTAGGAATAAGATAAACTCCTTGTTGAAATCTAGCTGTGTTATCTACAACCTCATTAAAAGACCTACAGATGCCTCCACAAAGCTAATTTGTCTGCATCCTCAAATTCTAGGATCATAAAAGGTTACTAGGCTAATGGCCCTGGGGCCCTTACAAGCCTAGCCAAGGAGTTTATCTCCAAAAATGAAACCTCAGTCAGCACCTATCACCTCTGTCAGTGAGGGGCACAGGTGGAACCTCTGGGACAAGTTTGTAGCCCATCCACTCATCAAGGTTGTGCTCGAATAGGGTCAGCGATGCACTCTTTTTGACATATATGGGGGGTTTATTCCAGAGACGGGGCAGCCTCTGGGAGACAAACCTGTCTCCCCAGCAGGTTTTGTTAATGTTGCATATTAGATTTAGGCCTTTTGATCAGGTAATATGCGAGGAGTTAGACTTACAGATATGGAGCATCTCTAGTAGGACAGTGTCTGAGATTGCCTTGTAGGTGAGACACAGATCCCCTCTGAGCAATCTGTATGATACTGAGTAGAGTGATAATGATTTGAGCCTGTCCACATAGGACAGGAGTTGGAGGCCATGGATTCTCTTTGTCAGGTATTTCTGTGGTCTTTCCAGCTGGTGCAGGTGTTTGGAGAGGTACATACCAAATGGGGTATTGTACTCAATTATTGACCAAGAGGGAGGAGTACAGAGAGGTAATAACCTCCTTTTTTCTGGATGCAATCCCTCTACTTGTCAGATGAACCAAGTAAAAGGCTTTTCTGACCACTGCTGCTGCATGATGGTTGAAAGTGAGATTGTTGTCAACCTGTGTAACCAGGTCTCTCACCACAGGTTGTGTGCTTAGGGGATTGCCATTGATGTGGTAATCAGTAGGGGCCATGTTTTTGCCAAATGGTATGATAATCCATTTTTTGCATTTAACTTAAGGCCATGACTTTGGCACCAGTCATTTGTTGCTGTGAGACCCTCCTGTAGTATGTTAACATCATTTGCGGAGTCAGTGACAGCACCCAACTTACAGTTGTCTGCACACTTGGTCAGCCACATGCCTGTTGCCTTTGCCTGGACCTCTGCGAAGTAGATACCAAACAATAGGGGTCCCAGGACAGATTCCTGGGGGAACACCACTAGTGACAGATCTGCTGTCAGAGGTTGAAGCACTTATTTTGACCTTGTGGGTCCTATCAGTGAGCCAGTTGGCCACCCACCTGATTAGATAGGGATTTATTTCCAAGTTGTGTTAGTTTTTAGATGATGCTCAAGTGAGAATTGTGTCAAAGGCTTTGGCCAAGTCAAGGTAAGCTGTATGTACCAACCTTCCCTCATCCAGGGCCTTGGTGACAGTCTCTAAAAAGTCAACCAGGTTCAACAGACAAGATCTGCCCTTGAGGAATCTGAACTGATTGGGGTGAAGTCCTTGGAGATTGCCTATGCCCTTGTTTATGAGGTCCATAATAATACTCTCCATGGCTTTACAGATCAGACTTGTCAAGCAAATGGTGCAATAGTTTCCAGGGTCAGTAGTGGCATCACCTTTGTGCAAGGGGAAATAGCAGTTCTCCACGCTGTTGGAATGAAACCCATACTTAGGCTGTGGTTGAATAGGGTGGTCAATAGTGAGGCTTGTTCTTGCTGGAGATGGTGCAGAATACAGCCTGGGATACTATCAGGTCTCATGGAAGGTGTGTTCTTTGCCTTGGATAGGGCCTTTGACACTTGATCTATGGAGATATGAGGTGCAAGACAAGTATCGGGGATGTCAAAAGGGCCTTTGGGGGGACAGGGGTGAAGTTTGTGCTGAACCTATCTGCTAGCAGGTTGGCTAAGTCAGCAGGATCAGTGTCGGTGGTACTGTTAGGTACTAATTTGGAACAAACCTGGGCTTTGCCATGGAGGTTCCTGACATAACTGAAGAAGGCTCTGTGGTTTCCCTTTGTTTCAGAGGCTAGTTTCGATTCATAATTGGCTTTGGAGGTTTTCACTAGTGATCTAATTTGCTTGTTGAGGCTAATGAGGGAGTTTTTCCAACTGGGAATTTGTGCCTTTTTACCCTTGGACAACAGTTTCTTCATTTTATTGTAAAGCCTGTTGATAAAGGATACCCACCAGATAGGTTTGTGTTTCCTTGAGTAGCAGGTTTTAGTTCTGTTGGGTATGGCTGAGTCTATGCAGTTGTGCAGGTGCTTGTATACTGCATTGACATACTGTTCATAGGTAGGTACTAGGCTATCAGCATTAAGGCCGATACAAGCCTAGCCAAAAAATGTACCCTGGCTTTCGCCAACCAAGAAAATTATTTTCCTCTGCCCCTGTCAAGCAGAGCCACAGAAGTGATCCCCGGGGTGAATTTCCCATTTCCCATCTTCAGTTGTTTGCATCCTCTGAGTGAGGAGGTGGTGTGAAGCTACTGATAACCTCCCTTAGGAGGTTGTAGGCAGATTTTGAGAAGTTTTTTAGCCTGGTTACAGCTGAGGGAGGGATGGGTAAGATAGAAACTTCAAATGAGACTTACTATGGGAATGGTGCGACGGTTACCCATGTCAGTGAAAACCAAGTGCAGAATGTTATCTCCCCTTCTGGGGGATGAGAAAAGCTGGTCTAATGCATTAGAATTGATGAAGTCAAGGAATCATTGGGTGAGTGCATTAGTGCAGGAATAGTTTACCCATTCTACGGTGGGGTAGTTGAAGTCACCAAGGATCAGGGTGTTGGGGGTAACTTGATGGAGTCAAACAGGTCCAGGTAGGAGAAGTAGGTGTCCTGAGTCAGGGAGTGGGGTCTATAGCTGGCTATAAGTTGGATGGGTGTCTTGCCAGTTGCCAGTTGCGCATGGAGTAGTTCTAGCGTGTCATGCTGACAACCCAGTCTAGAGGTGTGCTTGTCTTTAATGAGGATAGAACCTCCACCACCCTTAGTCTTCCCAACCTGATTTTGGGGTCAGAATGTGTGGAATGAGGTATAGCCTGGTAAGGCAGGGGTGCTCTCTGCAGCCTGGAAACAAGTTTCAGTGACTGCACATATGTCAGCATCTTCCAGTGTGAGGAAAGCCTCCAGTGAGTGCAATTTTCAGGTTAAGGATCCTAGTGTGAAGCAGCATGACCTTCAATTTGCTTTTTGACAGATCTTTTATGTTGGAAGATTTGTCTTTGGGACATTGCCTAAAAGGCCCAATGGGTGAGGCAAGAGCCTTAGCCAGAATCTGGAATCCCAGGGGTGACAAGTGGAGGCCATCTCTGGCAAAGCATTGAGGCCTGCCAACCATGTCATCCCAGGCAGACAGATACTGGATCCCCTTGGAATGACACCAGAAACTAAGCCAGTTTTTGAAGTCAATTATTTTTTGGTGGTTATTGTGGTATCATTCTTGGTGAAGGTAGGATTCTGCTTAGGGCTAGTGTCATACCTGCCTGGGACACATAATCTGACAGCTCAATCATGTCTCTCTTGATATAGTCCAGGGAGGTACTTCTCAAGTCATTCACACCAACATGGACAATGACAGTCATACTTGTACCTGTTGTGGAGAGACATAAATGCGTGCATGATGTGGTGGATTCTGGCACCTGACAGACAACTGACCATGATCTTCTCCTTATCGAGCCTGGTGAGGGGGACATTGATGTGTCTCACATTTGAGTCACCAGTGACTAGTATGTTTGGTTTATTGTTATGCCTTATGGGTTGTGTTGGTTTATTGTTATGCCTTATGGGCTGTGTTTGTGAGACACTGAAGTATTGTCTGCTGTCTGTGATGTGTTTGTTTTATTTTGTGAGGAATGTTTGTTAGCATGTTTTGGAGGTCTCTGCTGTTTAGGTAAGTTTTTATTGAGGGCCTCTGCATAGATGGGTGTGTGTTGTGCTTGGCTAAGTGATATGTGTGCTGTGGTGTTTGTGCTGGCAATCACCTCTTTGTCAGGAGTACTGACTGTGGCACAAGACAGCATGGATTCCATGTTACTGATATAGATACATTTCTTGCAAGTAGAATAATTATGTGCTAGGAAAAGACGGTTGTCAGTGAACATGAGGCAGTTGCTACACTGTCGCAGTATGCCCATGTCGACCAAGCTGGCAAAAGAAACTGATGGGAATTGTCCAGACATAGTGTTCTGAAACTTGGATGTACTTATGGAGATTGGGTTTGATATGGGTTTGTCCACAAGAGTGTAGACTCTGCTTTCAAAAATTTATAGTACATTCAGACTGTAACTTGATTTATAGCTATGCACTATGAGGCTATCAAATCCCATCCTAAAGACTGTTTATATCCATTTAAAAATATGTTTATATATAGTATCTCCAGATTACTTAATTGTTTAATTTTACTTTTAACAAGCTCCCTAGAGATTGCTATAGTACAATAGGAAGTGAAATAAATAGTTCCTTTACCCAAAAATAACTTTCCTTCCCTATGTGAACAATTTAGACTTATCATAGCTCTGACAAAACTTGTTAAAATAAGTGAGAAACTCGCATACAGATAAAGCCTAACATACATGGAACAATATCAAATTCTAAACAATGCTCAACACGTGACTTTCATCTTAATTTCAATATTACATCATTACCCTTAGCCGTTGACTCTAGTCATCAAGTTCATATTCCATAAAGTGCATTTTAGCAGAACTCATTAATACTAAATAAAATAAACCAAAATATTAAAACAAAGATTAAGTTTAGCACAATAGTTAAGTGGATGAAATAAAATGACAATAAAGCAGAATAAGTCATATGCTTATGAGCCTATTCTGAATTTAAAAAGCAAGAATATCTGCTAAGGAGATATAAGCATTTCATCGTATCTACCCTAACAGCACTGAAAAAAAGAAAATACGGCATCAAGAAAACAGTTTGTGGCAATTTTGATACAAGTGGTTTAAATTATGAAATGAAAGACAAAATTTACTTAGCACTAGATGTGGATTTCATAAAGTGATGTGTACATATGATGTTGTATGTTTTCAAGATCAGCAAAAAAACTGCAATTTTACTATTAAATCTATTGACGTTGGTCTTCTATTCCTAGAAAATTGTTTCAAGTGTATCTTGCATGTTTTATAGGATAACTTGAAAACCATCACAGTCCTGGAAAATTTTAATTTGTTTTATTCAGAATGTGGATTAATTGAACGTGTAATGACAATTACAGACTACCACTTTTGGATCTAGGAACTATCAATTAACCAGTTCTTTTTGGCACATTCCACTTTAATATTCTTACCCAGTATATTGTATTTTAATATCTTATATTATTCTGTCATATATCAGCTTGAAAATCTGTCATGTACTGTATATTATAAGATGTTCATTTTTTGATAAATCATGTTGCTTCACTAACTATAGCAGTAAGACCACTAACAGCAGAATCCAAAACTCAACTGAACACTAATTACAAATCCACAAAAAAATAAATAAACATTTGTTTTCAGGGGGTAGGCACTGCTGGACCCATATACCTCTTATTATGGTTACAGAAATATGGATAAATAGCAAACAGCATAGAGAGTATACCCACTCCCTGTCTGGAACACTCCTGTGTTGAAAAGAGTGCATTCTAACTGCACCTACATTTTAAGATAACAAAATCAACATCAAACACCCTCCTACTTCACACAGAAGCCATTTGCATATAACACAACCCAGGCTATACATATCAAAATTCTAGACCCACAAAACAGACTTTAAAGAGCAGTAAATGTTGTTAGTGGATTTGAATATCTCTGGTCTGATATTTCAGAGAAGATGATATGCTTCTATTACTTGGTCCCTATTACAGGAACGCATCTATCTTTGCCATGGTCATGCAGGGTTACATGACTATAGAAAAACATTTGTGAAAGTGCATTCTAATTTGCATGAGGTGGCTTTAAAAGTAAGTGCGAATAATATGCTCTAATTTTCCTATCTTTATTAGTTGTTATAAATTGTTTGCCTTATAAAAACAACTAACTAAAAAGCATGGTGATTTCCTGACTACTGGAACCAGCTGTCTGCCCCCCATCCCTCTTTCTGTCTCTGCCCTTTTGGTACATCTACTGCCTTTAATAAAAATTTTTTTTTTCTTTTTATCCCCCCCCAAGTCCTACTATACCCAGCCTGCATTCTACCCAGCCTCACTTCTTATTTCTATCCCTCCTCTAGCGTCTTTTCCGCTGTATCATTTACCTTCAATTAAGGTTGCATTTTATTTGTATTTTGAGCCTGCACTCTGTACTTGTTTTACTCCTGCTACCTGCTTCTCACTCTCCCAGTCTGACTGTCTGAGTTTAGGTTAGTTTTCAGTGTTTCTCTTCTCCGTCTCTCTTCTCCTTGAAACACTGCTGTACTGGACTATCTCACTCACTGATTTTTTTTTTGTTTTTGTTTTTTTTATTTATTTAATTTTTTTTTACAAATGACTGCGACCAAGGGTGTAGCCCTGCTCCGTTCACACTCACTCCACTCCCCTACCCTATCCCCAGTCCCACCCACCCCTGACATCATCAGACTTATACTCTACCCTAATTAACTACACCCACCCCTCCAAACCATCCCTCCAATTACAATACTCTACCTGATTCCCTATCCTCCCCCACTCCAGTCTTTTTCTCTACAGCATAGCATCTATCATTCTCATCTTTCTAATTGGCTTGTTTTTATTCTCTATACATTACTATCTATCATGATCCACTTTTACTTAAGCATCCCACTCCTCTTTCTGCTGTCTCACCTCTCCTCCTACCACTTCATCCTTAATCACACACATGCATCCCCTACTCTTTTCTATTCTTTGCATAACTTTAATATACCCCTTTCTTTTTACATTTCTCCACCACTCTTTACTACCTCCCTGTTTTACCATTATAAAGAAAAATGTATTTCTCCTATACACACCAAGTACAAGGTCAAATTTCTCCTCCTTAGGCCATACCCATCTCAATCACATCATCTCATGCACTTTAAAAGCACGGTCCTCCTAGCAGGTGATATTGACCCCAACCCAGGCCTATCACCCCCTTCTACCAATCCAAGCTTCCTTCCTCCTCACCACTATCTCCTGCAAACACACCCCTCCCTACTCCACACCTCACCACTCATAAAACCCTAGACCTTTTCTTTATTAATATACAGAGCCTTCTCAATAAAACCACTGACTTACACTCCTGAATAGCCCAACACTCTCCCCATATTCTATCATTAACAGAAACCTGGCTAAAACTACACACAGCCAGTAATGAGATACTTTCCCCCAGGTTACAACATCTTTCGATTAGATAGACAAGCAAGAAAAGGTGGTGGTGTTGCTATTCTCTATTCAGACCTACTTAATATCTCCCCCTTACAAACACTGCTACCAAACTTTCACCCTGCTGAACTAATTATATTAAACTGTCACCTAAACTCCCACAAAAAGTTCACTATTGCCTCAATTTACATCCCACCAAGTAATAATATTCCTGTCCGAGAAAACATACTCCCTGGCTGACTGAAAACATCTCCTATGAAACTATTCTTCTGCGAGATGTTAACATAGACTGGTCAAAGCTCATGTCTGACTTCCCCAGTACAGGAATAAATATCCATGGTTTCAGACAACTTATCACATCACCTACTCATATTAATAAAACTATCAGTACCACTACTATCCTTGACTGGATACTCACTAACAACCCTTATCTCTACCACAACCCCCATACCCTGCCTGACTCCCTTAGTGATCACCTTCCCATCCACATCCAAAAATACTCCATTCCTATACCTAGATCCCACATTCACAGAGACTGCCATAAACTATCTTCTTTTAATGCTGATTCCTTTAACTCTACTCTAGCATCCATAAATTGGTCCTTCCTTTTCCACCTTCCCCTTTACAAAGCCATAGAAGCATTTAACCAAACTTTCCTCAGTATCTTAGACTCACTTGCCCTCAAAGAAAAATTAGGATTAAAGCCAACCATGCACCTTGGTTATCTAGAAAGACTCGCTCCCCCATGCACAAAAGGGATAGCATATGGAAATCCTGATTGAAAACTAAATCCCCAACCCTGCTACAAAGCTTCAAGGAGACTAGAAACCTCACTAAAAACACATTTATCAAGACAAGAAAAACTTTTATAATTCAGCCTAAATCAATCACCTCTCCAACCCTAAAAGATTCTGGTCCACGATTAATAAGATCCTAGACCCCAGCAACCCCTCTACCCGAAAACCCTTCTCTAACAACTCACCACTTGAGACAGCAACCCTCCTCAATAACTACTTCATTGACACCATCTGTAAACTAATTCACTCAGAACAGGACACTCATCCATCTCACTCCCCTCTACCAATAGTAATAAAACCCCTTTCTCCCTTAAACCTGTTCCCATCTCCTATATCAAATCTCTACTCTGTAAACCTAGGCCTTGTTCCCCATCTGCCAACAAACTACCCCCTCTCTTCCTCAAACTTGCTGCTGACTCCATAGCCTTTCCTGTCTCTATACTGATTAATAGATCAGTTCAAGAAAACACAGTCCCTAAAGTATGGAAGTCCTTCTTTACCATACCACTGCAAAAAGGAGGTAACTCCACAGACCTCTCTAACTTCCGCCAAATAGCCATCTTATCTCTGCTTTCTAAAATTCTAGAAAAGTGCATCCACTCGCAACTCCTTAAATACCTTATACAGGAAAACCTCTTAACCCCCACTCAACATGGTTTCAGTCCTAACCACAGCACTGCCACTACCCTCCTTTCTTTCACTCATACTGCTGGTGAGGCCAGAGACAATAACCAACTTGTATCCTGTCTTTTCCTCGATCTGTCCAAAGCTTTCAATACCATGTCTCACTCCAAACCTCCAACATAACTAATTGATCTTAATCTCTCTCCAGCTACCATGCAGTGGTTCTCCAGCTACCTGTCTAATAGATTACAGTCTGTCCAATGGCTTAATTCATGCTCCCCATTCCTACCTGTAAATACAGGGGTCCCCCAGGGCTCTATTCTAGGCCCCCTTCTATTTAATGTCTTTACCAACAATCTCTACTCTGTCTGTAACCACTCTACTCGTATCCAGTATGCTGATGACTCAAGTCTCATCACATCCTCAGATAACATGTCTCAGCTCCTTTCCCTTACACAAAACACTTTCAATGCCATTGAAAAATGGTTCAATGAAAACAAGCTTATCCTAAACCCTATGAAAACTTAACTCTTACTCTTCCTGCCTAATTCACCCTCAGTTCATAAATCCACCTTCTCCGTCTCCTCTCTAGATAATACTGTCATCACAATAGATGCTTTTATACAAAGCTCCTTGGCACCATTATAGATGACCAGCTTCAGTTCGACCACCATATTCACCAGTGCATCAAGAAGACCCACCAAAAATTAGGTTTATTGTATCACAACAAAATATTCCTTACTCCTGAAGCTAAACTATACCTAGCGAGACCCTTCCTTCTACCAGGACTACTCTATGCTGCTCCCATTCTTACAAACCTTCAATCCACCTTAATCTTTCAACTAGAGCAACCCTATAATAAAATCACAAAATTTGCCACTAACCAACCTTATAGATCTCACCATTGCATTTCATTAAAACAATTCCATTGGTCAGAATTCCCCCATCAACTACTTTTAGCACAACTACAAATCACTCTCTCCACCCTCTACAAACCTACTGCATGCCCCTTCCTCTCATCACTAGTTTCACTCTACATGCACTCCAGACCTCTCAGAAGATCTGACCAGCAACTGCTTGCCATTCGTAAGCCCAATAAAAATATAGGTAAATTCCTCTACAACCACAATGTGTCCTTAGCCTTGAATAAACTTCCTTCTCACATTAGAAACACTTCTAACACTAATCATTTCAAAAAGTAACTAAAACTATTTCTCCTTAATTCATGGATCTGTCCATGTCAGGAACCTACTAAAGCCTTCCATCCTTTCCCAACCTTACGTCTCATTGTAGGTACATGTCTTTCTGTTCCTACCCAACCACCTTCACAGTTCTCTCTTCCTTTAATCTCCCTTCTCACGTATATTGTCTTTACTTAGTGATGTCACAGCTTACTTGCTCCCAAATCTACATACGATGTAACTACTGTTTTTGTGTTTCTACACTATACTAGTACTGAATTTATTAGTGTGCTTCCTCCTACACCTACTTCTATCTTCAGATTACCAGACTCAACCATACATATGTACTGTACACATTCTAAGATGTACCTCAGATGTAAACTGATGCTGTACTCACTCAGTGATGTTACTCCCTGTAAATTGTAAACCCCAAAACTGTACTGTATATGCAAATCTATGCTTGTTTTTTTTTTTGTCTTTTTTGTTTTTCTTTGCACTATTACTGCTATGGAATGACTCAGATGATATGCTTCTTTTATATTTTTTGAATATATGTATGTAACTACACTGAGGCTTTTCTCCTCGGGTCTCCACTGAAAATGCGCTTCTGGCACAGCTGGACTAATCCGATTAACAAATGTCAAATAAATAAAATAAATAAATAAATAAGTAAATATGCTTAGCAAAGAAGTATAAAAAAAGATTTTATAGGCCCTGTTCACATCTAATATTCCATGTGGAACCCTCCTAACCTGAACAAAGAATATATAGGCAGTTCACATCTGACCTTCTCATCAGTGGGCAGATTCCCTGTGGTACACTCCTAAACTGGACAAAGAGTAAATAGGCATTGTTCACATCTGACCTTCTCATCGGTGGGCAGATGCTCTGTGATAAACTCCTATACTGAATAATGAATAAATAGGCATTGTTCATATCTGACTTTTTTATTAGTGGGCAGATATTACATGGAACACTCCTAAACTGAATAGTAATTATTTTTTTTTATTAACCCATTATTGTAAAAGATCTACAATTTTTTTGTAGTTTAGCCTCCTTTTGATTGGCCCCAGAAAATCACTGATGGTGAGAATGTGAAGGGAGACAGTTATGCTCAATACCCTTTCTTGTTCTATCACTCTGATGTTCTGAACTTGATGTGTGATGGGCATGACCTCAAACCTTACATTACAGTTACGCCTCATATTTTATAACAAGTAGGAGAAGCGGAGATGTTTCATTAGTGCTCTTCTATGGGAGACAAAACTTGGCTGATTAAGCACTTCATTCAATCATGAAACCATCACTCCAAGAAATTGCATCCTCTATGTATTTTCTTTTCACTAGTGGTTAATATGGCTATTACCTCACTGTGACCAGACTGAAACCTTGTATACATGGGTATGAGAAAATATTTTCTGTTTACCTTACCTTATTGTTTCAGTCTGTATATTTAGTCAAATCAGCCAAGCTTTGCAGATGGCACATAGGTTCATAGGTTCATACTAGGCTATCTGCCCTAGGGTATTTATAAGCCTAGCCAGAGAGTGTGTGGCTTTCACCACCCCTTAGGTTGAGAATACTATACCCATTAATTTGTTTTGCCTCTATCCAGTAGTGACACAGAGATGATCCCCGGGGTAAACCTACGATCTCCCATCCACTCGTCAAGATTCCTCTTGAACAGAGCCAGTGAGGGGCTCTGCCTCACATGTACCGGGATTCTGTTCCAAAGTGTAGGGAGTCTCTGGGTGATGAATCTGTCCCTCCAGCACATCCTATTTATATCTGTGCTGAGGTTTAACTCTCTTGCTCTCGTGGCTCTGGTGGACTTGGATTTTTTGAGGTGGAGCATGTCCATTAATTCCGGGTTGGACATGGCCTTGTATGTCAGGCACAGATCACCTCTGAGCAGATGGTATGCGACTGAATAGAGCTGGAGTTTCTTCAGTCGGGCAGCATATGACATATGTTTGAGTCCCTTTATCCTTTTGGTGAGGAACTTTTGGGGTCTTTCTAATTGCTGCAGGTGTTGGGTAAGGTACATTCCGAATGGGGCGTTGTACTCAATCATTGGCCTGATAAGTGAAGAGTACAGGGGCACAATGACCTCCCCTGATCTTGATGTGAAACCCTATATGATCAGGTGGGCAATGTAGAAGGTCTTCCTAACCACTTTGGCAATGTGAGTGTCAAAAGAGAGGTTACTGTCAACTTGGGTCCCCAGGTCCCTGATGACCTCTTCCGTGCTTAAAGGATTACCACCTATGTGTTAATTAGGGGTTACCTTGTTTTTTCCAAAGGGTATGACTATACATTTTTTGGCATTTAGCTTAAGGCCATGGCTCTGGCACCAGTTATCCGCTTCTATGAGACCTCTCTGAAGGATGTCTGTGTCCGATGGAGTATCAGTTATGGCGCCCAGTTTGCAGTCATCTGCAAACTTTGTCAGACACAATCCCTCTATGTTTGCCTGTACTTCTGAAAAATAAATTCCGAACAAGAGGGGGCCTAGGACTGAGCCCTGTGGGACACCGCTTGTGACCGGCTTAGAGTCTGACATGGCACCAGCAACTCTAACCCTGTGGGTTCTGTCCTTAAGCCAGTTTGCAACCCATCCTGTGATGTATGGGTTTACGTTTAAGCTGGTGAGCTTTTCTATGATACCCGAGTGGGGTATTGTGTAGAAAGCTTTTGCAAGGTCAAGGTAGGCTGTGTGAACTGCCTTACCCTCATCAATGGTCTTGGTCACTGTCTCAAAAAAGTCGACCAAGTTCAAGAGGCAGGATCTACCCTTGACAAAGCCGAATTGGGTAGGATCCAATGTCTGTAGATCCCCAATGTCTCTATTTATGTGTTCCATTATGATCCTTTCCATAGCTTTGCAGACCAGGCTCGTCAAGCTTTTGGGGCAGTAATTTCCAGGGTCCATAGAAGCACCACCTTTGTGGAGTGGGACCACAGTTGCTGTACGCCACTCTTTGGGTACGTATCCTGTGGTAAGGCTCAGATTGAACAGCAGCCTTATGTGTGGGTTTAGTTCTTCATTGAGTTCATGTAGCACACAGCCGGGGACACCGTCCGATCCCATTGATGCTGTGTTTTTTGCTTTAGAGAGAGCAGCTCTCACCTGAGCATCTGAGATGTTTGGGAGGCTACACTCTGCTGGGATAGTTATTTCTCCTTTTGGGGGGGGGGGGAGAAATTTGTACTGAACCTGTCTGCCAGTATGTTGGCAATGTCTGTGGGGTCAGTGATTTTTGTATCATTATGGACTAGTTCTGAGCATATCAGGGAGTTTCCACCCAGGTTTCTAACATAGCTAAAGAAGGCCTTGTGATTGTCTTTAGAGTCTTTAGCGATTTTTCTCTCAAAGTTAGCCTTGGATGATTTTATGAGTGATCGCAGTTTTTTACTAGTAGTGATCAGAGGTGCCTTCCCTTTTAGGGATTTTGCTCTGTCATGTAGTAGCTTTCTCCTCTTGTTGTAGAGTTTGTTTATGGCTGGGTTCCACCAGACTGGGCGCTTGCCTTTGGTGGAAAGGGTCTTGATCTTATTTGGGATTGCTTGATCCATGCATTCCTGGAGGTGCTCGTAGAAAGCATTTGTAAGGGTTTCAGCAGCATGGGTTGTGGTTTCCACTGGCTCGGGGGCCTTGAAGGATACCACTCCAGTCTTAAGAAGTGTGAAGTTGGCTTTTGAGAAGTTCTTCACTGTGGTCTTTTTTTCTGGGGGTGGGGGCTGGATGTGGATCTCCAGTGAGATTAATTTATGGTCTGATCTCACCAATGAGGGATATACTTCCGGTGTGGAACATTTTGTCCCCATGTTTGTGATGATCAGGTCTAGTATATTTTCTCCTCTTGTAGGAGTGGTGACTAGTTGTTCCATAGCATTTGAGTTTATGAACTCCAGGAACCTTTGGGCTAGGGTGTTGGGGCTTGAGTAATGTTCCCAGTCTATGTTTGGGTAGTTGAAGTCACCCAATATGATGGTATTTGGAGAGACATTCATACTTTCCAGTGTCTTCAGGAAGGCTGTGTGGGGTTCCTGAGTTTGAGAGGGTGGTCTGTAGCATGCTACAAACTGTAGGGCAGTTTTGCCTATGGTTAATTGCACCTGGATGGTCTCCGATGTTTCGTGCATTGCCACCAACCTGAAGGTGTGGGTATCCTTGATGAATATGGATACACCCCCTCCTTTTGTAGTACGGTCCGGGATTTGGGGTCGGAACGCATGATATGATGTAAAACCTGATAGTGCCAAGGTGCTCTCAGGAGCCTTGAACCAGGTTTCAGTCACAGCACAGACATCGATGTTCTCCATAGTGAGGAGGGCTTTGAGGGCATGCATCTTGAGGTTTAGACTTCTGGCATTGAGCAGCATTACCCTTAGTTTTTTCCATTTTTGTTTTCTAGGGCGGTCAGTTTATCATTTGAGCCTTGCCTAAAAAGGCACTATGGGGGTGGCAAGAGCCTTTGCCAATATCCGGAAGCCCAGGGGTGACAGGTGCAAGCCATCCCTTGCAAAGCAGCGTGGCTTGTCAAGCATGTCATCCCAGGCAGACAGACACTGGATCCCCTTAGAATGACACCAGTAATTTAGCCAACTATTAAAGCTGATCATTTTGTCTCTGTATTGTGGCATCATTCTTGGTGAGGGTAGGATACTGCTCAGGGTCAGGGTCATACCAGCCTGGGCTACATAATCTGAGAGCTCCTCTATGTCTCTTTTCATGTAGTTCAGGGAGGTATGTCTCAGGTCGTTCACACCGGCATGGACAATGACTGAGTCATACTTGTACTTGCCGTGGAGTGACCTGAGTGCTTGTGTTATGTGGCGAATTCTAGCACCCGACAGGCAGCTTACTGTGACCCTCTCCTTGTTCAGTCTGGTGAGTGGGACGTCAGTGTGTCTGACTATGGAGTCACCTATTACAAGTGTGTCTGGCATTGTGTCTGGCCTTAAGGGCTGTGACTGTTTAGCACACTGACTTTGTGCACTATGTGTTATCCTCTTCCACCAACTCAGTGTTTTAGATCACACAGAGCTTCAGCTAATGTCTTCTTGAAACACATCATTAAATGGATTAAGTCCGAGTGAGTCCTGTGAGTTCAGTAGTATATCTTCCCATATCTAGCTGTAACTTTGTCTTTCAAAACATTACTTCCAATTCAATGCCAACACCTCAACCATTATTCACCATACTGATGAATTCAAATAAAGTAGGGTTGACAAAATGCTCTCCTCTGTGGACCATGATACAAGCATGTAGGTGGCATATTTACAGGGTGGTTGTAATTTTATCAAATATATCAAGAATAGTCCCAATACAGTACTCTTTAGTTAAATTCTTAAGGGTTCTATTTGAGAATATTTAAGACAAGGTTTATGTGTTATACAAGCACTTAGGTTTGTCAGTAAGTCTCTATAGTAAGATCAGTCCCCTCTCAAATCCAGCTTTTACTAGACATTTGTTGACATTCTAGAGTCATATGATCATAGGTTCATAGGCAAGTACTAGGCTAGCTGCCCTTATGGGTCATTTTAACCCTAACCAATTTTCCTTTCACAAGTGAGAATAAAACCCTGTACCATATGTCTGTAAAGTAAACACCTTAAACAATTATGCCAACCCCAATCCCTTTACAAATCTAGATTGTATGGAAGTGTGGAATATAGACTTGATAATAATTCCTGCATCATAGTAGAGTGACAAAAGAGTATGCATTGGGAGTCAACTTTAGATAATTTGCTATTTTACAAGTTGTGATATGAACAAAATTAATCCTGAAGCTCATATTGGTACCTATAAATGAAGTATCTAAACCAGTGATTTTTTTATTTTAACTGTGATTGTGTGGCTTCAAATAATGAGTTATAGAACAGGTAAAAAAATTCTTCTAATGGCATATGTGAGGAACACTGGCATAGTCAGCTCATCTATTCAGATCTAAGATAAGTTACTTCCTTTTCTTGATTGCACATGTCGACTATTACTGGGCATTTTTATATCCACAAAAATATCTAAGAGAGTTGGAATAAGTACATATCTCATTGATAATTCATGTGCATTTTTCTTGCATACATAACTGTTACGCCACCCTACTTTTCTTACCATTATGCCATCTCTGTGGTGATGTAAGGCTTGCTAGTTAGCATTTAAAAATAAGCAAAACTGAGGGTTGGAAGTTCAGATGTCTGTTTTAAATAAGCATTCTTTCCATAAAAACAGCATACTGCATGTCTTCATCATATGTTCATCAGCAAATGACATAAAACAATAATGCATATCTGCATCCTAAATATAGCACTGTCAGTTATTTCAACTAGCTCCCCACAATCACACTAAGAAAAATAACCATGTTGTTTGGCTTTTCCCAGTTAGGGGTCACCACAGCAGAACTCAGGTCCACTAATGATTGGCAGTAGATTTTTTTATGGTGCCGAGTTGCCAGCCCGACACCCAACCTTCAGCGAAGGCATGCCCATTCACACATGTCTTTCGGAGCACACTCGACCACGGGGAGGACATGCAGACTCCACACAGAAGGCACTCCAGCCAAGAATCGAACTTGAGAACTTCTTGAAGTGAGGCAACAACGCTACGGCTGTACCACCACGGCAACCATAAAGTTCGATAAAAAAAAAAACGTTCTTTGTACACAGATAGCTTTTATATTTCTACAGAGCATTGCCAAAAAGTGTAAATTTTAGTGTACAGGGTTCTATATCATATAATCAAATGTTGACAATGTGGAATGATCTAAAAATCAAAAATGCCGGAACTCTAACTCCTTATTGTGGGGGCTGCACCCCCCCCACACTCCCCTCTAAATATATACTCCAAATCCGAGATCGCACTACAGTGAGGAAAGAGCAAACATTCCACTCTTCACCGTACTGTGATCTCAATAAAAGAACTTTGAGTTCCGGCATTTTCGATCTTTAGAGCAGTCGACATTGTCAGCATTCAAATGTATGATATAGACCCAGTGTACAGATAGCATAGAGAGATAAAAAAATTAAGTCATATCTGCGAACATGGATGGCACAGAGGTTTCAGATAATACATATCATTTGACAAATTTGCTGAAATTCTGACTGTTGTGTAGAAGAGAGACATCCAATGTTATTTGTAATGAACTTGGTATTCCCAGTACTGTAAGAAATATAATGATAGCTATGACCCTTTGGGGGTTTAGATAGAGACTATTAATTTATGCTGCTAGCATAAAGATGTAACATTTCCATATGAAAAGCAGCAGCAGGGTCTATTTTTTCCAAGAAGATTGGAAATGAACAGCAGACTAACTGTAACAAAACAGAATGTTTTGTTTACATATTTCTAAGTCATCAAAAGAATCAAGCAGTAAAGTAAATGGCAGCCATGCAAAACCTCAAATATTGCTTCATCAAATGCTATTTTCCTAAACCAAATTGTTAAAGGTGGCATTTGAACAGATTGTAATATCTCAGTGAAGTGTAACTTCCCTTTAGGTGTTTTCTCCCAGAAGTATTTTATTGAATATATTTGAGAAAAAGAAATAAGAAACATTTAAATCTTAACCAAACACACAACACTGTAAACAGCTATTTACTCTATTTACAAATGCCAAAATAAGTTGTTTAAAGTTAAACTAGGTTCAGTTCAGTTCCTCTGGTTTAAACTGTAAAATAATAAATATTTCAATCAGTTATGGAATATTCTTAGACATAGAATTAAACTTCTCAGCTAATAAGGTATTTCCTGGAAGCTCGCTGTTCTCCATATTACCCCAAGAAATTAAATTTTGAAGATTTAAGAACCTTGACAACTACTTTTTTGTTCATAAAATTTTATATTACCAAAAAGTGTCATGATGTCAAACTGGAAACATTTTAAGGATGTGGTTAAATCTAATTACAGTCATCCAAACAAAAAAATGTCTTAACAGAATGCTGGGCAAAAGTTCTAGAGGTGATTATTTGATTCCTGCTATGTCACATATGGGTTCTTTCATATGCATCAATTTTCCCTTAGATGTTGCAACCCTATGGGTGATCATAAGTGAGTGAAATGTTTGTTAGATGAGTCCAATTATCTAGTTAACAAATGATATATAAAATTGAGGAATGTTTGAGGGGTTTCTACACCCATCAATCATATCATATCAATCATATATTGGACTGGATTCTAGTCTCCCATCCTCACTATTTCACCAACAGTGGCACTCTTCCCGACCCACTTGGTGACCACATACCCACCTTTACCCACCGGCTTCCCACTATCCTTCAACGAACCCATAACTATATTACTATCCGTGACCAAAAAAACTTCAACCCAACAACCTTTTCTAACTCACTACAAGCAATTAATTGGAATTGTTTAAAAACACTACCTCTAGACAATGCAGTCTCATACTTAATTCAACATTCTTGAAATTACTAGACTCCCAAGCTCCCTTACGGACAAAGAGAATAAAAACTAAATCAGCCCCATGGCTCTCCAAAACTACTCTCACTACCATGAGACAGAGAGACAAAGTCTGGGCACACTACCAAAAACATAAGACAACTCCACTCCTTAACGAATATAAAATGCTCCGAAATAAGGTAAAAAAACTCATTACTTATGATCGTAAAAACTATTTCTCTACACTCCAAAACCATAACAAAAACAACCCTCAAAAATTCTGGAAAGGGATCTCTACTCTCCTCCACCCCAGCAAACCAGATACTCCTACTCCAGACCCAAATTCTACAGAACTTGATTTAGCCTCCCAATTTAATTCTTTCTTTATTGACTCTATTTCCAAACTGACCTCCTCGTTCTCCAACTCCTCCCTATCATCCAATACCCCCTCACCCACCCCCACTGTCTCTACTTCTTCACCCTACTCCCCACCCACTAACTCCACTACCCCCTCTTCTACACATATTCTATCCTCATCACCACCATCCAATCCCCCCCTGACTGCACTCACTTCTCTCTAAACCCCATACCTACATCTACTATTAGGAAACTCCTTCAGAGATTGAAACCATGTACCAATGCTCCTGACAATATCCCTTCTTACTTTCTCAGTATAGCTGCTGAAACACTTGCCTACCCCATTAGCATCTTAATTAACCGCTCCCTACAAGAATGCACAGTTCCCCAAATTGGAAACAAGCCTTTATTATACCACTACACAAAGGTGGTAACAATAATAACATTACTAATTTCTGTCCCATAGCCATCCTATCCCCATTTCAAAATCCTTGAAAAATGTGTGCAACTTCAACTCCTACCCCATCTCATAGACAACAATCTTATAACTCCCACACAGCACGGTTTCAGACCCAATCATAGCACTATGACTGCCCTCCTCTCCTTCCTTGAAATTATAAACAAAGCCCGTGACTCAGGACAAATTGTTTCCACTTTACTCCTTGACCTTTCCAAAGCCTTGATACCATCTCACATAGCCTGCTCTTAACTAAACTCTCCCAACTCTACCTATCCTCCTCCTCTTTGAACTGGTTCTCTAGTTATCTATCTAACAGACATGAAGCTGTAAAATGGAAAAAAGCCACTTCCTCTTTCCTTAGTACCCCTACAGGAGTTCCTCAAGGCTCCATACTGGGTCCTATTCTCTTCAACATCTTTATTAACGACTTCCACAAGTCAATCCCTTCTCTAGCATCATCCAATATGCAGATGATTCAACTATCATCTGCTCTGCCTCTTCCATCACTACACTACAAAAACTTACTCAAGATGCCTTCTCTTCCACAGAGCAATGGATGCTAAGCAATCATCTAGCTCTTAATGCTACCAAGACCAAACTATTGTTATTCACTCCTTCCAAAGTCACTCCTCCCGACATGAATACATTCTTAATTACTAGCCAAAACAACTCACCTCTTGAAATAGTGTCAGAGACCAAACTACTTGGGGTCCAAATCGACAACCAACTTAAATTTAACTCCCACCTGCAAACAAACATCAAAACACATCAGAAACTTGGCATGCTTTATAGACAGAATGCCTACCTCACATCCACCACCAAAATCACTCTCTACTTCCTTCCTTATCCCCTCCCTTCTCTATGGTGCCCCTCTACTAACTAATATTCAGTCTTTGTTAAAAAAACAGCTTACCTCCTGCTATAACAAAATTGCAAAATTTGCCACCAGCCATAGATCTTCCGCTCATCACTGTCTCTCCCTCCATAAACTAAAATGGCTAGAACTTCCTAATCAACTATCTTACACTCAACTAACTCTAGCCCATAAGCTTATTCTAAACCCCTCCCTCTGTCCCTCCCTTTCCTCTGCTTTTAAAAAGCACCTACCTAACAGAGTTCTAAGGTTCAATAATCAAAATCTGCTAGAAGTGCATAAACCTACTCATCCCCCAGGCAAAAACCTTCTTTCCTTCAGCCTCACTCGCCTCTGGAACTCCCTTCCACCAAACATCCGCACCACCTCTAACCACTCTACCTTCAAAAATTCTCTTTTCCTACACCTAGCATCACAGTGGGAATGCTCTTGCTCCCACCCCACATAACTAACTCTACTTAGCAACACAGTGGGAATGCTCTTGCTCCCACCCCACATAACTAACTCTACTTAAACTCCTTCTATATCATATCCTACTTTATTTAGCTACTATGCTTGTTCTCTAATCTGTATTAATGTTTCATTTCTTTTTTCTATTATTACCATGTGTTCTCTCATTGTATTAACTGTTATATAGCTTTTCTATATCTGATTAGTTTTACTTTTATTCTGCCTACATTGTATTAATAACTCTCTGTACCTAGATTGTCACTGCCAAATGTTGAATGTATATTTTGTTTGTTTTTTGTTCTTTTTTGGAGCTTTTCTCCCCAGGACTCCATTGAAAATGGGTTCTTTATTGGCCCAATGGACTATCCTGGTAAACCAACTGCAATAAATAAATAAATAAATAAATAAATATGCCTTTTATATATATTTATTTTCATGAAATGTCATTGTGGGGGGGGGGTTGAATCAGGAAAATTGTTGTCATGTATTCTTATTTGAGATATTGACCTGCAGACAAAGCAAAAAAAAATAGTGTGCACTACAGTGATACAAAGACAGCAAGTAAAATTAAAAAGAAATATTGCCAACATGGCTCATTTATATTGTGTGGCAATGTTCAGGTTTGGTACCGTAGAAAAAAGTAGGCTACTTTTAGTTCTTAACATGGGAAATGAGCACTATTCTTTCCACTGCAACAGTTGTCTTGTGATAATGTCAAGAATTTAATAATAATTTGAAGCTCTGCTCTTAAAACATATTTATTACAAATACATTTAAAGCACAAGAATATTACACATATGCAAGACTGTCAAACATATCTTTATAACTATAAGTCTGAATTCTAAATGCAAAAAAGGAATTATTGTTTTGGTGGCAACATACCATATGAACTGATTGTAACCTTCAATTGCAATCTCTGATTGAATCCCTCCAGGTTTGTACAAAATACCTGGTAGTGGAGGCTTTGTTCACAACATGTGCTTTCCTTGTTCAAAATTCCATATTGAAGTATTTCAGATTTAATATCTGTATCATCCCATTTAATAATCATATTTTATCATTTTTCATAATTTAAAAATTGTATCAAGTAAATATTTAAGATAAAACCCTCACACTATGAAGAAGACAGGTATTTCATTACTGTTTTTCTTTTACAGTTGTTGAATGGGTTCCTGACAAATGCCGTGCTGTTACTGGTTCTTTGGGTGGCTACTTCTTTACAGTTGGACAGCTGGTCTTAACAGGTCTAGCATATGCCATTCAGAACTGGCGTTGGCTACAGTTTGCTACGGCTGCTCCTTATTTCATCCTTTTTGTTGTCCTATGGTAAGTGTTTTGACTACCGGTCCTAAATTATTATTGAAATGTCTGAAACACTGTTGCATGAACATTATTGAAAACAGTTATAATATGA
Source organism: Protopterus annectens (assembly GCF_019279795.1). Classification (NCBI taxonomy): domain Eukaryota; kingdom Metazoa; phylum Chordata; order Ceratodontiformes; family Protopteridae; genus Protopterus; species Protopterus annectens. The sequence continues at coordinate 415,512,629 of NC_056738.1, read as the reverse complement.
ACAGTGTTGAGAAAAATATCTTCTTCTAACTTAAGTGTCAATACCGAATTTTCCTCTGTGTTGTATTATGATAAATGTTCAATCAATTAACTTTATCTTACATGAGCAATCTGAAATTGCTTTCTTGTATTTTGTATTCCTTTATAGCCATCTTCTATTTTGTATATTGTGATTTATTTTCTTTACAAAGTGTTTTACTTGTATTCTGCTTTTAATTGCATATTTAAACTAGGAAAGAGCCACGGTTCTCTCTCTTATGAATCAGAGAAATTAGACAAGGTCAATTAAGGTTAATTACCTGTGAACTGAGGGTGGAGCTAGGAACTAAACCTTCTACTTAAGGGGTAAAATAAAACATTTAAAGACTTTACTGGAAAAGCTCACCCAGGCTCTGCCACAACTTGCTGTAAAGGACAGATCCGTTTGTTTTTGCTTTCTTGTATTTTGTATTGCTTTATTACCATCTTCTATTTTGTATATTGTGATTTATTTTCTTTGCACTCTGCTTTACTTGTATTCTGCTTTTAATTCCATATTTATACTAGAAAAGGGGCCATAGCTGCATCGCTTGTGACTCATACAGATATTAAGGTTTCCCACTCCCTTACACCCTGGCACTGTTGTGTTGTTAAACTCAACTGCCTTTCTAATTGCCTGTCATTTATGTTAGTTTGACCACATAACTCCTTCCCTCTCCTTTTTCATTGGTTATTGTAAGCACAAAATTATTTATTTTATGAAATCACTCCCTTTCACCTATTTAAATGCATTGGCCATCCAATGGTATTCCATAGAACCAGAATACAAAGTGCCCACCCCCTTCAGTCTATCATGCTCTTTTAAAATTAGTGGCTCTCTATTTAGATAGCTTAAGCTTAAGTTATCCACACTTTCATAACTAAATGATTAGTGCACACTTCAGCTCTTAGGATATTAACCATTATTCTATCGTACCTTTAAAATCTGCAACATCTACTCCAAGATCTTTATTGGAGAGCCCATATTCTGCGTCTCAGCAGTCATCTTGGGATTAGAACTTCTGTTGTACTTCTGGTAAGAGAAGAAGCATAAGGACATTGTTTCCTAGGGACTGCTGATCACTAGAAAGCCTAATAACTGCTTCATAAGTACCAGCTTGGAATTTGTGCTTATATTTTGCTCCTGGTAATAGAAGGAGCAGAGTGCATTGTTTCCTGAATGTTTCTAGGCAGTGAGTGACTGTGCTTGATCTTCCCGATTTGTGTGGTTGCTGTTCAAGGCATCTACCAGGAAAAGGCTACAACAAGCCTACAGACCCATGCATCTTCTGGGACAAGACTGTGCATCACCAAACAGGCTGTGGTCTGCTTCTCATCTTGGGACTGATAGCAATGTTTTACTTCTAGTGAGAGAAGAAGCAAAGGAGCATTGTATCCCAACAGAGTAAACCTGTGGTGGGACCAGCACTAGTAGCAGCCAGGCAGTAGCCATTCAGGCTGCTTCGCTATTTTCATCATTCATGACAAGCTAATTCTTTATTTTCAGTAAGTACTGCTTGATTTGCTTCTAGCTTCAGACTATGTGCCTAAATACTTCATCCATAAATCATCAAGGTCTACTTATTAGTTTCTTCTCAAGTGCTTGGTAGTGCCCTGTATAGACACAGACACCTTGAGATGATATTTTTCCTGTAAAAGTACCACTGCAATTTCACTAATACCTAGTTGTACACAAAGCAACAAGTTTGCAGTGACAATCATTGCCCCCAATGTTGCAAACTGGATACTCCTGACATTACTTTATATTCTTACTCTAACTGTCTAATCAATAAAAAAGGGTCTATTGCCATGGATATGAACTTTCCCACTATCTCTGTTACCAGCTTAGTGGATATGAGCATCCTGAGGCAATGTAGAAAAACTGACTCATGTCTGCTAACAACTAGTTAATTCTCAAACAAACTGATGCAGTATGTGAGAGATGTATTTGCATAATGTCACTGGGACAAACACTCAGATAAAAGCACTCCTAATGTCAATAAGTTAGATAGTAATACACACACTGCACCCATCACACACAGTTCAGAGCAGACACGCAGAATCACATATGCTGTGGCACTTAAAAGTAATCTTCCTAAACCCCAGAGACTTTTGAGATGAAGTACATATAGCAAACACCCTCATCAGCCCCAAATGCACTCTTTCAAAACTACACAGATCAACACATGCAGCCATATCTCATGGAGCCTCTACTTCTAACCCCATAAGGCAAGCCTCCACACAGTCCAAAATTCTGGTCACTGCAGACTCCATTTTGAGATGCACTGATGTCCCTCTCACCAGGATGAGTAAGGAGAAAGTCATGGTCATTTGCTTATCAGAAGACAGGATCTACCACAATAAGCATGCACTCAGGTCATTGCACTACAAGTACCAGTATGACTCAGTCATAGTCTGTGTAAGTGCAAATGACCTGAGACATACCTCTCTAGAGTATATGAAGACAGACATTATGGAGGTCTTGGAAGGTGTCCCAGGTTGGTATGAGGCTAGCACTGATCAGAATTTTACCTTCTCCAAGGATGATGCCATAATATACGTTCATAGGTTTATAAGTGTGTACTAGGCTAATGGCCCTGGGGCCTTTATAAGCCAAGCCCAAAAAGGTGCCCTGGCATCGTGCCGCCTGACGTTAGTTCCCAGTGCCTCTATCAAGTAGAGCCACTAGAGTGATCCCCGGGGTGAACTTTCTATTACACATCCACTCATCAAGATTTCTCTTGAAGAGGGTCAGTGAGGTGCTCTGCTTGACATGTATGGGAAGTCTATTCCAGAGCATGGGCAGTCTCTGGGTGAGGAACCTATCCCTCCAGCATGTTCTGTTGATTGTGGTCATGAGGATGAGGTCTCTGGAGTGTGTGGTGCAGAGGGATTGGAATTTCTTTAGATGTAGCATTTCTAACAGAGCTGCATCAGACATGACTTTGTAAGTCAAGAAGAGATTGCCTCTAAGTAAGTGATATGAGACAGAGAATAGCTGAAGTCTTTTGAGTCTGTCCATGTAGGACATGTGTTTAATGCCTATGATCCTTTTTGTGAGGTACTTCTGTGGCCTGTACAGCTGTTGCAAATGTCTAGTGAGGTACATGCCAAATGAGGCATTATACTCAATGATTAGTCTAATG